>NC_083466.1:29986044-30198544 GCF_030014155.1 Tachysurus vachellii
TCACTCCTAGTCAGTGTTGTTCATGAAAGGAAGTTATCCAGGGGAATGAATCAGTAATGTTAAGAGCCCTTGTGATGACTTTGATCTACAATTTTCTGTAGTACATGAGAAAATCACCCTGTAAATACAGAATGTAAGGAGGTAGAACATTAGGTTATATATGTGTGCATGGTTCTATAATGATGTGAAGGACTGTCAGCCATCTGGGGTTGAAGAGTGTGATGTAAGACCTTTTTCAAACGAGATGTTGGAGCTCAGCTGTGGAGATTTGTGTTCAGCAGTTTTTTGGAGTGTCCTCAGGAGTTTTTTGGCTACATGGTGTATATGAGAGATATGAGAGATAATCACAACCAGGGGATTACATGAGGAATAATAATAAATAATATGAGATCTAAACCAGATGCCCCACTAATCTTTCCATCCACCGCAGTTGCTGAATAATCATTTATCTTCTCTAGAACTCTGCTGCAGTGTTCTTCAGATTAGAGTTTTTATTTGAATTACAGAATGAAAAATCCTGAGTTGAGGAGGTCATAGTTTCAACAGGAGCTTTCAGGGTGTAGAATAGCCATGTGGACACTCTGTCAATGAGGCATGTCTTTACCCATAATCCTGTGTGTCAGTTTACTCACTATTACAATGTGAGTCACTATTACAATGTGAGTAAACTGACAAACAGGATTATGCGTGTCTTTCTTTCTTAAATCTGGATGTTCATCGAAATAAATCATTCATTATGATTCATACAGCAATTTGTATAAAAACCTCACACATTATTATACTTCTCTAAAGAGGAAAGTGATGATGATGTGAAGATGAGAAGAATCAGGCCTTAAAAATTTATTTGAAGTTTCTTCTTTTCACTCACTGTGCTGTTAGTAAATCACACACTGCCACCTACTGGACATTCACACACCTACACTGTTTAAAGCGCTAAACTCCTTGTTTTCCTAAATAATAGTCATCTATTGGCTCAACAGACACTGCCCAATGACACCATGAAGAGGGACGACGTCACTTACTCTCTCTGTTTGCCCCATGCATTGGTGTACATTCTGGGTACTCCCAAGTTCCTGTCCCAGTCCAACAGACATGCATATTGGGCCCCTGAGTTCTATGGGATATGCTCCAGGTTCCCCAACACAGGATAAACAAGGATACTGGTTTCTGGAGTCTGTGCTGCTGTGGTCTTCTCTGCAGTATAACAGTTGTTGAGTGAACAGAAGAGGAATGGTAAGGAGAACTTTAAATCTGATGACACTCTTGATGAGCTCAGGAGAAGGATGGTCCCTCTGACAATCTATTATCATGAAGACTCCACTGAGGAAAGACAGGAGACTCTTGAGATGGCACCGTAGATGGCTGTATTGTTTCTCTGATAAACATGCTGTTTTTTGTAGGTTCGAGCCCTGAAGACTGCACTTTGGGTTGGGAATTTTCTGTACCCACTCTAGCCTGGTGGAACTGGAGTGGATAGTTGTTCAGGGAGAAACAGGGCATGGCTTCCTAGCATGTTGTCATATTCCATCTCCAGCCACACCACCTGATTTTCCATTTGCAACGAACATTTTTGACATGCGGTGGACGACATTGTCCCTATCTCCTCCCAGTATATACTGTATGTATATAATATTTACATACATATTCAATACACATATGTACTTTCTTTACTTTTCTTTAGATTGTGAAGGATAGATGGAGAGACATGACACAGGTAAGTGAGGAAGAGTAGATAACAGGATGAAGAAATGAAAGAAAAAGCATATAGTTCATATTTGAATAATATAATAATAATTAAAGTACTGCTTTTATAGAGGCATATTTGAAAATTTGTGAACAATTAGTGACTGCTTTAATTTTGTAATTAAATCTAGACCACGCCTCCTATCAGAGCTTTCACAGAGATGGCAGTTTGTCAATAAAAATATTATTAGAAATAAATTCATCCATGGGGGGCACGGTGGCTTAGTGGTTAGCACGTTTGCCTCACACCTCCAGGGTCGGGGTTCGATTCCCGCCTCCACCTTGTGTGTGTGGAGTTTGCATGTTCTCCCCGTGCCTCGGGGGTTTCCTCCGGGTACTCCGGTTTCCTCCCCCGGTCCAAAGACATGCATGGTAGGTTGATTGGCATCTCTGGAAAATTGTCCGTAGTGTGTGAGTGTGTGAGTGAATGAGAGTGTGTGTGCCCTGCGATGGGTTGGCACTCCGTCCAGGGTGTATCCTGCCTTGATGCCCAATGACGCCTGAGATAGGCACAGGCTCCCCGTGACCCGAGGTAGTTCGGATAAGCGGTAGAAGATGAATGAATGAATGAATGAAAAATTCATCCATTTTTTTTTACCTTGAATATTTCTCGATTGTCATATCCAGTGACATTCAAGTCAAGTCAAGAAGCTTTAACTGTCATTTACACCATACTGTATATATCTGACACAGTACACAGTGACATGAACAACGTTCCTCCAGGACCATGGAGCTACATTTAACAACACAGAGATAAGGACTGAAGTAAGTTAGTCCTAAGCCCTATTCGGACGGGATTAGTTTTACGTAGGGACGTGGAGTAATGCAATTTTACCTCAGGACATCTGTAATATTAATTGGCCAATTCGCACGGGACAAGACATCTCAGTAAAACTAGCAGAAGTGGGAGGGGTAACTCGCTTTACACACCATAGTAACCTCCTTGTCGTCATGTGCGTATGACGTTGCTTCCTGTTATCACGTGCGCAAACATGGCAACATGGCGCCTCCATGCTTGCAAAACGCGCCAAAAACTTTTAAACAGGAAATGACGGAATTTTACCGTACATATTTACAGCGGGTCTATTTGGACGGGATTAGTATTTCCTGAGGTAATTTTTCCGGACCTTTTTACAGAAGGTAAAAGTCGCCGTAATCTTTACTGACATTGTCCGTAATGATTACCGAGATGGCACATTCGGACGGGACTAAAATCACAGAGAAGCTCTGGTAATAATTACTTTACCCCCACGTCCCCACGTAAAACTAATCCCGTCCGAATAGGGCTTTAGTCCGTAATGATTACCGAGATGGCACATTCGGACGGGACTAAAATCACAGAGAAGCTCTGGTAATAATTACTTTACCCCCACGTCCCCACGTAAAACTAATCCCGTCCGAATAGGGCTCTAGACACATAAATGATCCAAAGATGGCGGCGCGTGCACAACGCGAGGCCCAGCGTCTCTAAAGATTTTGCGATTTAGTAGCAATTTCTCCATCAACAGCAAGTTTATTCACTCAGAACAGGCTTGCACACATCTCGGCCGACAGCGAGACTTCAGTGCCGGCGCCAAGACTGTAAACAAAAGAGAGGGAAGCGAGGTGGCATCAGGGCTAGGCTAAACCCGCATCAACCATCGATTCCAAGCATCTTCCTTGCTAATATATGGTCTCTCGCAAACAAAATGGATGAGCTGCTGCTCCGGATAACATCACACAAACGGATTAAGGATTGTAATGTCATGATCTTTACGGAAACATGGCTCAATGACAACATTCCCAGCAGTGCCATTGAGCTCGGGGGTCGCAGTGTTTTTCGGGCGGACAGGATGGCAGAGGACTCTGGTAAGCGCAGAGGTGGAGGTCTGTGCATTTATGTTAATAAATCATGGTGCACGGACTCTACTGTAACTGAAAGTCATTGCTCTGTTTATTTAGAGTATTTGATGATTAAGCGCAAACCCTTTTATTTACCGAGAGAATTCTCAGCCATTGTTGTGACTGCGGTGTACATTCTGCGGTGCACATCCTGAAGGAGCTATCGTTGTTGCTGGAGATTTCAACCACTCCAACTTGAGATCTGTTTTTTCAAAATTTCACTGCAATGTCTTCTGCTCTACCAGAGGGGACAAAACACTGGACCAGGTATACACAAACATACCTGGGGTATACACAGCCATTCCCCTCCCCCACTTGGGTCAGTCTGATCACCTCTTTGTTCATGCTACCCAAATACACATCACTGATCAAACGGGTGAAACCAGCTATGAGGACAATAAAAGTATGGCCAGAGGGGGCCATTTCTTCTCTACAGCAACAGTTTCAGGATACTGACTAGAACATGTTTGCCTCACAGGCCACACTAGACTATCACACAGACATGGACATTTACACATAATCTGTTTTGGATCATATTAACACATGCATTGACAATGTCACTACCGTCAAACACATGAAATGCTTTCCTAATCAGAAGCCGTGGATGAACTCTGAAGTCTGTCTCCTGTTGAAAGCAAGAGATGCTGCCTTTAAATCTGGCAGTGCAGAGGATTACAACAGAGCCAGGGCCAACCTGAAAAGAGGAAAGCAAAACTCATATTCAAACTCCACATAGAAGAGCACTTCCACAACTCTGACCCCAGACGCCTGTGGAAAGGCATCCAGACCATCACAGACTACAAAGGCACAGCTCAACCAACCAGCAGTGCCTTCCAACTGGACGAACTCAATCACTTTTTTGCTTGTTTTGACCAAAGCACAGGACATTTCACCTCAACCAAAGACTCTTCTACAGCTTACAGCCCACTTTCACTCTCAACAACAGATGTCTATTCTGTGTTTAGCAGAGAGGATACACGCAAGGCAGCTGGCCCGGATGGCATACCGGGACGTGTTCTCAGAGCATGCGCTGGACAACTGGCACAGGTTTTTACTGACATTTTCAACCTGTCACTGGCCCAAGCCACAGTTCCTACATGCCTGAAGACCACAACCATCATACCTGTGCCTAAGCACTCAGCTGCCGAATACCTGAATGACTTTCGCCCATTTGCACTGACCCACATTGCTATGAAATGCTTTGAGAAACTGGTCCTGTATCACCTCACTACAGGCCTACCACCTACACTGGTCCCACACCAGTTTGCCTATCGCCCGAACAGGTCAACAGAGGATGCAATTTCCACAGTTCTTCATTCAGCTCTCACCCACCTGGATAAAACCAACACCTACATCAGAATGCTGTTCATTGACTTTAGCTCTGCATTCAATACAGTCCTCCCCACTGCACTCATCACTAAGCTCAGTGACCTGGATATCTCCACCTCCTCTTGCAGATGGATTCTGGACTTTTTCACCAACAGACCTCAATCTGCTAGGTTGGGAACCCAGGTATCCTCAACCCTCATTCTGAACACTGGCGTCCCGCAGGGCTGTGTCCTGAGCCCACTACTCTACTCCCTGTTCACCCACGATTGTGCTCCTCTGTATAACTCCAACATCTTCATCAAGTATGCAGATGACACCACCGTAGTTGGCCAGATTGACAACAACGATGAATCGGCCTACAGGGAAGAGATCCGAAATCTGTCAGCATGGTGTGCCAACAACAACCTGACCCTCAACGCCACAAAGACCAAAGAGCTCATTGTGGACTTTTGGAAATCCAACAGCAGAGACATCTACCAGTTAACATCAACGGAACTGAGGTAGAGCGAGCAAGTTCCTGGGAGTTCACATCTCTGAGCATCTGTCCTGGCAGCAGAACACTTCAGCTCTGGTAAAAAAAGCACAACAACGCCTGTACTTCTTGAAAAGTCTCAAGAAATCTCATCTGTCCCCGGGGATTTTAACAAGTTTCTACCGCTGCAGCATCGAAAGCATCCTGACCAACTCCATCACCATATGGTATGGAGGCTCCACTGTGTGTGAACATAAAGCCCTGCAAAGGGTGGTCAAAACTGCCCAATGCATCACTGGCACCCAACTACCTGCCATTGAACACATTCACCACAGCAGATGTCTGCGCAGAGCTCACAACATTATCAAGGACTCTTCACATCCCAGTCATAAACTGTTTAACCGCCTTCCATCAGGAAGGAGATACAGGAACTTACGCACCAGAACCAGCAGGTTCAGGGACAGCTTTTTTCCATCCATCATCACACTACTGAAGTCTACACTACACCGCTAGATCACCACAAAACAAACACAAAACACTGTATATAACCTCTGTACAATACATGTACATATTACATTGTTTATCTTTTTTACTCCTCATTTATTGGATACATTACATCTGCACTATTTTTTTTATCTATATGTATCTTTATATCATCTTTATATCATTAATGTACATTCTGCCCAACATTTCACATTCATCATTATATATATATATATATATATATATATATATATATATATATATATATATATATATATATATATATACACAGTAGACTGTTTATTCAGCTTGCTAACTCCTTAAATGCCATAATCTTGTAACCTTTCACTCTGCACATTCCTCTTCAATGCCATAGCCTTAGAACCATTTCTGTAATTCTGTAATATTTATTTACTGTATATGCTTTCATATATACCACTTGCTGTAAATATGCTAGATATTTATCTGCACTTTTGCACGACTGCTACTCTTTGCACTTCTTATGCAATGACAATAAAGTTGTATCTATCTATCTATCTATCTATCTATCTATAAAGTGTATCTGTACAACCTGGTGTACACAGTGTGAGACGTTTACATTATTACACCAGCAGGTGGCGCCAGTAAGTTTCATGTCCAATCCACCAAGAGAAGGTCCGGTGTGCTTATTTTCAAGAAAGACTTTTCAAAGACTGATGGAGCAACATGTACATATCAGCTGAGCCATCAGTGAATCAACAGAATCCTGTTCATTCACCTGGTTCACACAACAATCACCAGTTAGTTCAGAATCAGTATCACTTTCATTCAGACTTAAAATGTCCAGCCCATGACTTGCTCCTTTACAGCCTTCAAGTCAAGTCAAGTCAAGTCACCTTTATTGTCACATCACCACAGCACATGTGCCATGGTGTATGAAATTCTTGGGAGCGAGGTCCAGACATTGCATAACCATTTACATACAGTAGTTAAGAAACAGAAATTAAGAACAATTTACATACAGGTAAAAAATGTGCAAAATACAGTATATATATGTATGTATAAGTATAAATATAAATATTATATATATGTAATATGTTAAGGTGCAACAGACTGTACAGATACAGAAATGTCCTGTGGTACAGATAGCTTATTGTCAGATGGATTATTATATTAAATTAAATGTAGTGTGTGTGTATAGTCCAGTGTGTATAAATGCAGTATGAATGCAGTGTGTGTATATAGTCCAGAAGTCCACTCTAATGTCAACTTTAAAAAGCAGGAAAAAGCTCCCAAAGCAGTCAGGAGTTCACAGGTGGGACTTCAAATATGATTCAATGTCTGGATGTGAATGAAGAGGATTCGTTCAAAAAAAACCAAAAAAAAAAAAACGATTAATTCACAAATGTGAATGCTGCTCTTTCTCATGAAGTCATGTGTGGTTTGGTGGGATATAAAGAAAGTTAATCAAATCAACTATCACACATACAGTATGTGGTTTATTATCAACATGTTCCAGGTATAATACAACTAAAGTGCAAATAAATTGAACACTATAGCATTTTAATCAGATGAAATTTGCATCCTCCAAATCTAAAGCCTAAAGCCTGAACCACTCATTATTTAAATTAAGTCACATAGCTCTTTAAAGGTTGGGTGCACGATGTTTGATAAATGCTTCAGAAAACTGAGTCGGGCCGACAAACAAAACAAACGTGTAGCCAATGAGCAGAAAGGGGCGTGTCTTGTCAATGTGTGGCGGAGTGTTCAGTGCGTATGTGTGACATTAGCCAGAAGCAGTTGAAAGATTGACATGGTGGATACCTGCCGTTACCTCTGCCTCGGGTTCTAGGTGTTGAACGTCGTCTTCCACGTGAAACGGAGCTGTGTACAGCGTTTGACAACAACTGTGTACAGCACACAGTACTACAAAAACACATTTGTATTACCATAGTATTACTCATTGAGTTCATTTATTGATAAAAATATCCCCTCGGCCAGCTGCCCCAGCAGGTTCTGCCATAATAGTTGCCTGGGTTGCGTATGCATGTGTGGGGCGGAGCGATCAAAAAAGGGGTGACACTCATTTGGGTTAGGGGCGTGTTTATTTTGGTGATTTCAAATGTCAACATTGGCTTTCAAACATCATGCACCCCACCTTTAATGTAAAATGGATGTATGCTTAGCATTCTGTCAATCAAATGTGGAAAAACATGAATTATGGGTAAGCAAACATTTCTCTCTGCTCAGAGTTGATCCCTGCTTTTGTTTATTTTCCTTTTTGCATCTTTTATAGCATGAATTATTTCTTTATAGTCCACGGTAGTTGTGTCCAGAAATAGGTCTTTGTGCACCCACTGTAGTAGTCGGATGGCTTGGTCTTGGTCGATGAGATCCCATTTGCTGTATTTTTTCACTATGTCTTTAAATCCTCTCTTGTAGTACTCGTTCCTGTCGATCACGGCAAGTCCCGGATCATGTGTCCTGAACTGATGACGAATACCTGCAAGTTAAATAGAACAGTAATCATTTAGATTGGTTCAGCCAAAGGTTTTAAATTTTAAAGGCTCTATTCACTTTTTTATGCTCATTAGAGGTTAGTATGTAATATGTACCAAGATCGTTCCAGATGTTGTCGGAGCATTGAGGATGGGCCATCATTAAGGAGAGCTTCAGAGCTTTCTCTGTATCTCCACTTGAAAAGGTGTTTGTCAGGAACCGTCTGAGGAACATGAAAATGAAACAAGGACATGGATCAGCACTAAGAAAAGAAATGATTGCAGTGATAGAGATAGATGCAGGTGTTGAGACGAGACCTGCAGGCTCTGGATTCTACACGGTTTCCACTGCTCAGAGCACGCTGGTGATCTGTGTACAGCGTGTTCATGCAGAGCTGCTGTTTTCCATCTGGGTCATGTTTCATTTTCTTCATTAAGTAGAAAGCTTCGTTGTTCTTTTGCTCTAAAGATGCAGAAATCTGTGGGTTTGTTTTGAGGAGTTGAAGGACTGCAGTCCATGTGCTTTTTGGTGGAATGTGCTGTGCCACCACTCCTGCTGTGGGCTTCTCCATAGCTAAAAGGCTTCATGGGATTACATACAAGATGAGTAATGTTAGTTTTGTATGAGACTTGACTACAGGAACATATTCATGAAGAAAATCTGATTTGCTTGAAGGGACCCAAAAATTCCCAGAAGTCGAATATGGCATGCAGTATTTTTGTTATGATTTATACATATTAATTTTTGTTCTTTGATCCCATTGGCAGAATATGTGTTTTCTCTTTGATAAAACTGCTGCTGAAGCAGTGACTATGATTTTTTTAACATTAAAACATTTTTACTATAGGAAAGAAATGCCAGTAAGCAGCCTTGACATTGCTAATCTGTCACGCTGTTGTCGATTATATTTACAATATCAGGAACTAAGTTTGAATTAATTTTTATCTATCCACACAGGGTACTCTTGTTCTTGTTCATTCCATTGTCATTTTGAGACGCTACTTGGCAGCTCTGTGTATGACCTCTGAAAACATCCAGAATGTAGCTGTTGTGTTTTCAGCCTTCTCAGGTTGTCCCACACCACCCCATTGCTGTAGAGCCGTAGAGCAGTGGAGCCGCTGCTCCACCACATCCAGAGAAGTCAGCTGAGGTGGCTCGGGCATCTGTTCCGGATGCCTCCAGGACACCTCCCTGGGGAGGTGTTCCGGGCATGTCCAACCGGGGAGAGGCCCTGGGGAAGACCTAGGACACACTGGAGGGACTATGTCTCTCGGCTGGCCTGGGAACGCCTCTGTATTCCCCCGGAAGAGCTGGAGGAAGTGTCTGGGGAGAGGGAAGTCTGGGCATCCCTGCTTAGACTGCTGCCTCCATGACCCGGATAAGTGGTAGAAAATGGATGGATGGATGGATGGCTGGAACTTTGACTGGCATAGTCACTGCTTTGGCAACAGTTTTATTGAGCAGAAAATCTCAATTTGATACATATCTTGCTTAGGGTTTGAAGAACAAAATAGCCAGATTCATGTGCACAACCTTTGGAAAACTAACACAAATACAAAACGCATCTACAAGGTATGATGGCACATGGAAGACAGACTCTAAGCATATACTACCTAGCAACAAAACCTGTACCTGTGTGAAGTTCGCATGCCACATTCAAATTCGGATCATTTTTGTGTTCCCACTTTTATGTTCAAACTAGTGCATAACAAAAATAGGATGACTAAAGCCAACAATTTGAATAAAAAAAAATACCACTTGTGGTTGTCCACTTTTCCGAGTTTGTACTCATTGATAATTTGTTTTGGTGTCTTGTTTTTAGTGTACTTGATGTACTTCTCCAGATCACATTCTCGCACTCCAGAATGGATATTAAATTTATTCAAGCTATTTGTCATGTTAAACATGTTCTGGATCTTCACAGCATCTATATACTTGCTTGGTTTTAAAAGAACCTGTAACAGAAACAATATTAGTATTTTTTATTACAATTCTGTAAAATAATTCCCCAAACAGTGAGTAAACAGTACAGGGTCAGCTGTGGGCCTTGATCAAGAGCCCATCAGTAGCGGCTTGGTAATGTTGGAGCTTGAACCCCCAACTTTCCATTCACTAACCCAGATTCTTATCCACTAAATCACCTCCATGGACAACTGAGCTACAAACCTTTTTTCCAAGGATGTATTAATAATAATGACATGTGGTTTGAAATGCCTGTAGTATGTGGCACAATACAGTGACCCAACTTTTCAGATGGCTGCTAAACCCTTGGGGTTACAGTGGATTAGGTTTTAGCATGTTTGCCTTACACCTAAAGGTCTGGGGGTTTGTTTGGCATCTCTAAAGTGTGTGTGTTTATTGTGTATTTTAATGGGTTGGCACCTTGTCCAAGGTGGCTCCTGCTTTGTGCCACAACCTCATGACCCTGTGTAGTATCATTCATTCATTCATTAATTAGTTCATTCATTTTTTGCTGCTTATCCGAACTACCTCGGGTCACGGGGAGCCTGTGCCCCAGGCGTCATCAGGCATCAAGGCAGGATACACCCTGGACGGAGTGCCAACCCATCGCAGGACACACACACACACTCTCATTCACTCACACACTACGGACAATTTTCCAGAGATGCCAATCAACCTACTATGCATGTCTTTGGACCGGGGGAGGAAACCAAAGTACCCGGAGGAAACCCCTGAGGCACGGGGAGAACATGCAAACTCCACACACACAAGGTGGAGGTGGGAATTGAACCTCCAACCCTGGAGGTGTGAGGCGAACATGCTAACCACTAAGCCAGCGTGCCCTCCTGTATAATATATGTGGTACAGAAAACAGATACAGCCCTGAGATAGTATTCTTTATAATAACCTTTTGTTCTATGTTCATGTTCTAAAAAGTTGCTTTGAGACAATGTCAATTGTAAAAAGCACTATACAAATAAATTTGAATCAAATTGTATTGAATAGATACTAAGCCAGCCAACCAAAGTCTTGCAACTAAACTTGAACATATGGCATATTTTTCCTTACCTCCTCACCAACATTCCTACGGAGCTCTTTAACTTTTTGTAGCACAACATTGCTCGGGTCAGCAGTTGTTGCTTGGATGACAGCATGAAAAAGACAGTTGACAGTTTCTTGTGATCCGTCAGGGCGAACAACATCAATGCGACCACTCTGTGGAACATCTTCAGGATTACTGTAATTTTTCAGTTTGTTCAACTTTGAGTCATTTCTGTGAAATGCAGGGAATTATGAGAATATATTTATTTAACCAAAAAGTAATGGCTGCAACAGCATCAACAAGAATTTCTATATAAGTCCCAAATGCTTTTTTAGGCTCACCCTTGAGAAGTCAGAGGTGTTTTTGTAAAATAGAGTTTGATAGTACCAGCTACTGGGTCAGTTCCTGGGAAAGTCTTCTCTGCAAGACGTCCTCGAGCATCTGCTACAGTTATACAGATTCCTTTTCCTCCCAACAAGCTACTCTTTGTGAGGATATGGGCTTCTAATGCTGTTGCTGGCTGTTGATAATCAGCTATATTATTAGCATAACCTGTGAGCTCACTTAGGTCTTTTTTACTCATAGATCTTTTCTTGCATTCAGTGGCTGATTTCCGACCATGACAATGCTGCTGAGTCACAAAGAAACTTTGGGTTTTGTGGCTCAAATTGCCAAGTACATTTCCAGTAACAGAGTTTAGTCGCTGAGTAAATGTTTTTGTAAAAATTGACGTGGCAAACCCAGAAAAACTCTCCACCATGGTTTGGGAAAGAACTTCTGAAACCAAGTCAATAAGATCATCTTTAAGACGTTCCACATCCAACAGTTTGTCCCTGCCATCATGGTCATATATTTCAAGTAATGGATCCTCCTTAATAGACTTCAGAAATGCAGGAACGAAATTACAGTCAATGGTCTGTTTAGTAGGAATGGAGGAGTACATTTCATAAATGGTAGTGGACATGCTTGCAGCACTCAGAAGTCTCTTGATGCAGGTATAAGGTCGGTGTGCAATAAACTCTGCTGATTTGTCCCATACATTTGACAGATTTTTAATGGTATTTTTTATTTGGTTACAGTTTATTATAAGACCTTTGATGCTAAGTCTTGTAGTCTGATCAACAGAGTCAATAATTTGTTTCTCCAAGTTTTTGCTAATCTTGTAGCCTGTCTTTTTATTTAAGGCTGTCTTTGGGATTCCTGAGCTGATAAAATCTAAAAGCATTCGAACAAATTGTTCATTCTGGTGCAGTGCTGAACAGATAGATTTTTTGAAAATAAGTTGAAATTCTCGTTTGAAAGCTTTAGCATCAATGTTGTTCAAAGCAGTGTTTACTCCGCGAATAGCCAGTTGCTTAACAGCATATACACTTGTTTTTTTTAAGTTCAATTTGGCTACATTCAATGTGATGTTTTTTATGCAAACTGATGATGTTAATGACTTGACTGTTGGGGACATAAATAGCTTTCTTCCTGAATGGTAGGCAATCCATGCAGTATGTTTTAGTGACTTGCTGCCATTGAAGATACTATTTGCTGCATTTGTCACTGAGGAGAGTGATCTTTTGACCACACTAAATCCATGACAGGCCAAAGAATTTTGTATATTGATTGCTTTAGACATCGCCCATGATGCCCAGTCAAAATTGCCATTTATCATTCCCATAATACCACTGATTATGTCAGACACACCTTCTGAGATCAAACCAGGACCAAATGAGGACATGGAACCAGCTGTCAGTTCACATAACAGAACTCCTGCTACAACCTGAGCCACACCAAGAAAACAACAAATCAGGGGATCAAATGAGAATTTGGGCTTTTGTTTCACCTCAAACACAACTGCAAGGCCATAATTACGAAAGAGGCCGAGTTCACTAGAAGACACAAAATCCTCCTTAGTCGATAAGCTGTAAAGTGTCAAGTCCATAGTTTTGAAATCTTCTTTTTCCAATACAAGCAGATTGTATATATTTGTAATATTTTGTTTCCATGAGTTAAATATGTTCATCCTTGCCTGCATTTGTATTTGTAAGTTACAGCTGCCACTGTGGTGTGGTTCAAAATCTTGAATAAAAGACAAAGAACAGAAGCTCAGTGTGTTGGTCATTTCTGATACATAAGCATCAATGGCTTTTTCTGCCTCCTTGAGTAAGGAACATGCCTCAGTTTTGTAGTCCTCTTTGGCCAAGTTAATGGTAATGTAGGCCTGATTATACAGTGCAACAGCTCTGTAGTAGTTGTCTGAGTCAGAGGCTTTTTTCCAGTAAGTTTTTGCTCCATAGTCACATTTATTTTTGTTTTGAAGATGCAAGGCAGTTCTTCCTAAAGCCTGCTGAATGTGGTCATAAAAGTTTTCACTGTGACCTTGTAAAAGTTTGTTACTTGTGTCCTGCAAGTTCTGGATTAGGTCTTCTTTCAGGTGTGTGAGGTCACTGTGTATGTTAATCTGGTCTGTATGAAGTATCAGCCATATACCCCATGATTCCTTCAAAGCATTCAGTGCTGGGTGATAGTCCATCTTACTGTGAAAAGATTCAAAGTAATGATGGGCATCTTTAATTTTCACTTCAAAGAGGTCTATCTTTTCTATTGTACTATAATGCTTGTCAAAGTCACTAAGGAACTGACAAAATGTAGAGAACAGCTCTTCCTTCATTTCAATTTCAGCTAGTTTTTCCTTCTCCATGTCTTTTATTCGATTAACTTCATATTCTTCTCTCAGTTCCCTCATGACTTCAATAGAATGGCCTCGGTAGGCCATGGCCAGACGATCATGGTTCAGTATTACCTGGACCATCCCTGGGGTGCCTTTTCTACCTGTTCGTCCAAAGACTTGTTTCTCGACTCTTCGGTTATTGGGGAAGTAGGTGAGTAGCACAAAGAGACCACCGCAGCGGTTAACCTCTTCTGTGACCTTAATGTCTGTCCCACGTCCTCCAAGGTTAGTGGTAATAATGATCCGTCCCTTGTCGAACTCCTGGTTCTCAATGTTGTGGCACTCGCTCATCGTGTACATGGTAACTGAATATTTAGTTTCTGCTGCAATTTTGTCATTGAGCGCATTTGCTGTGTTGACGTCCTCACACACGACTAACACCACCTGTCCTCGTTTAGAGACATTTGAGACTGTGGCACAAATAGTTTGGATCCACTGGTCGGTACCTCCCCTCACTTGTACTGCAGGCAGCTCAGTAACCTTCTGACGTTGATGAGGTGGTATGACATAGCTGTCCGTTTTGTAATGTCTTGCTAGGAAACCCTTGTCTGCATCTCCACCTAGTGTTCCAGAAACACCAAATATCCCTTTCCCCATGAGATATCTTTTAAAGAAATTTGAATTTGACATGTAGTTTGTCACATTTGATAATGGTGATAAAGTTAGTTGATGCTTCATCTCCAGAAATTGTTGTAGTCCATCACCCCATCGTTTTCTTTTCTCCAGCATTCCACTAGCCTGAAAATCCACTGGGATTATTGCATGGTACATGTGTTGGTCATCTTCATCAACATCTAATCCCTGAGCTTTTAAAGATCTCTCAATCATGTACTCTCTGCCTTTGGTCATCTGAATGGCCTTCAGTGCATTCTCAACAAACAGTGGCAGCTGATTTTCCAGGTATTTCTCTAAGAAAGAAGGGATTACAAGTGATTCTTTATCTTCTTCTGAACTACTTTGTCGAGAGTATTTAATTTTGGATTTCAACTGGCTAACAGTGGCTTCAATGAGCAAATTTTCAGACAGGATCTCACAAGCTTTTCCATTCTCAAGTAGCAGCATGTTGATGTTTTGGTCAGTTTTTAACTTTTTCTCTCCAAACTGAGTCACTTTTCTTGTTTCCGGCTGATAAATATAACAGTTAAATGCCACCTTGTCCTCCATCCCCATCTCAAGAACATTGAGCAGATCATACTGTTGCTCTATTCCTGTTTTGGCCATGATGGTCTTCCATGCCTCATTTTCAATGTCTCCATGTTCCTTTTCTCCTTCTTCATTAAAAGAGTCCTTCAAATTTTCAAAATCTTCCTCTGAGTAAAAGCCTAATTCAATGCCTGGCAACAGAATTTCCAGTGGTGAAAATTTATCATTTTTATCTGAACCAATCATTGCTATCAGGGCAGCTGTGTGAAAACTCTGGACTCTTGTTGTCCACATGGTCTCTCCAGTTTCTTCTACCTCAATTGGTCGACATGCAGATATTATGGCCCAGATGCTTGCTAGGATTTGTTCCAAATGTTGGAGTCCACTGGACTCAAGGGACAGAAATGTTATTTGAACTCCATTATCCAAGGTCATGTAGTCAACCTCATCCACAAGGACCATCTCAAACCTCCTGTCTCCTCGAGTTGTTTTCTTCTCAAACTCTTGTTTCAGTATATCTGCTGCAATAGTTCCAACAGTACTATACACTACATCTAGTTTGTATGCTTCCTGAGTAAGTTCTTCTTGTTCTTCAGATGAGACATCATTCAGCACTGGAGGAACAGCAGATGACATTATGTCGAACATCTTGTAAAGTTTGCTCCATTCCTCTAAATCACGACGAGCAAGGACCGGAGAGCTGGTCACAATGTCCACCTTCACACCACGCATGGCATGGATCACAGCAAGCATGGCTAATATACAAGATTTCCCTTCACCTGTCCCAATTTCAAGAAGACAACCTGTGTTGGTTTTTGATTTTGGAAGCAGGAAAACCACCAGGGCTGCAAGTTGAGTTAATCTGGGAAGATATCCATCAATGACTTTTTCCTCTTTACCCTTTTGAATAGTGACAGCAGAGCACATTTTTACTGCGAGTGACATTTGCACTAGTACACTTTTGAGAACTTGTCTGTCTGGGTTGGTAAAATCCAGTTCTTTAACCATTTTCTTTACACTCTGAATGTCATTTTTATGGAGATGAGTTCTTTTGTATTTTGGAAGGTCTGTTTCCAGATATACCAGAACATCCTCTAGTATTGTCAAGACATTCTCAGGGTAGTTTGAGTTGCGCATTTCACTAATAATAGTATCAGCATTTTTGTGTCTCTCTGTGTCAACATACCCTTTCAGCCATCTGAGGGGATCAGATTTATCTAAAGCATTGAGGACATTCCCATACTCCAACTTGTAGGTCTGTGCAATGTGAAGTATTGCCTGCACTTGGTCTTTGTCATTCCTGACAACATAACGCATGAAATCTGTTATTTCTGCCAGTTTCCATGTGTTGTTGAATGCAATCTGACACAGAATTTCTTTACTCTGTGTAGAAAGTTGCATATCAGTTTGAAGAACGTTCTGTAAAAGATTAAACGCGAGTGATGGATGATCGTCTTGCAACAGTTCGAGCACATCCAAGAGGAAATCCCGATCATGTTTATGTGTGTGGTCGTTTTCATCCTCCTCAAAAACTAACTGCAGTAATGTCTCAAGCACTGTCAGCCTATCATGTAGAGGCAAAGTCTCATAACCAACTGCTGTGTCGAAAGAAAACAGGCAGCTACTGGACAGGTCGTGTTTCTTACAGTACTCCACCATTAACTCATTTTGTAGGGTTTTCATCCTGTCTTCTAATGTCTCCTCTGAGTCTTCCTCATCAGTTATTTGATATTCACACAGGAGCTCTGAGAATGTCTTCTTTATTTTTGGAACCTGTATTAAAATAATATATTATGTAACAGACCTCAGCATAACATTTAAAACATTATATATTTAACTTGGAACAATACTTATTAAATCTGTTACCTCATCTATTTCAATTTCAGCCTCCAAAGGCTGTTGCATTACGTGCGTTTGGTGATGGAGCTCATGGCCTCTCAGCCGTTGATTTAGTGCTTCTGCTTTCTGCTTCAGCGTCTCTTTTGCCTGTGAAAGCTTCTTCTCAGCGAGCTCACTTTCCCTTTTAATTTGTTCCTCAATTCTTCTTTCCCGTTCAAGCTGAGCCTGTTGCCGCTGCTCTTCATCTCGTCTTCGTTTTTGCTCTTCCTCTCGCGCATCATCTTTGATTTTCTCTGTATATGATAAAAAAAATTATACTCATATTACTTTGTACATTAATTGTAGTATACGTATTACAGGAGTATGTCATGTTTATATACAGTATTTTTTTTTTTTAAACATACAGAAATACATAAGTACACAAAGTAAATAAATAGGCACCCAATTAGCTGTGACATAAGAATTGATATAATTTGATTAAAAAAAATATAAATGAATATGTAAAATACCATAATTTGGGCACGTTGATTTCTTGTCTTCGTAATTTACATTGCAGTCCAGATGTATGTACCAGTGGTCTCCACTCTCTCGAATTGTGAAACAGGGGTCATCTCTTGGATTGAATAAGTACCACAAATCTGGATCTGTTTGGCACTCTGTCTCTGAGCACTGCCCGTACTTCACTTTCAAGTAGATGGCTTTGCCCCATTTAATTAAATCTCTCTGGTATTGCTGTGTTTTTTTGTGAGGTTGAATATCAAGCTAAATACAGAAATATGTAGTCAATTTTATCTTTACAATACTAATGACATTAAAGTGAGAAATAATCTTTTTCAGTATTGTTTAATTGTATCACATAATTGCTTAATTTTATATGATGGAACTTAAATGTGCTTCATCAGCCTCCAACTCAACTCCAAGTTGTTAAATATTACAAAATTCATCAATAACATGGTGCATGTATGCATTATTACACCACAGCACTTGGATTCTGGGTTATGAGTGATCAGAGGGTGCTCATTAGAGTCATTTTCTCTAACAGAAACTCTGACAATAAAACAGGTTTATATTGATTAACTTGTTCTAATATGCTCTTCTTCCTATAGTAACAGGTGTGACTCTGGTGCCGCTGCCCACATGCAGCCAGCTGCTGTTTGGGTGTTGAGAGGACAGAACCACATCAGCAACCTTTGTGTTGCAGACAGCAAATTAGCACATGGCTGTAAGGTGGAGCAACAGAAGAATGCAACAAGGATGACTGGTCCCACATACTCACTCCTTCCTCTCTAGAGAGACCTAAACGTCTTACCATGTGATTTTGCCTGCAGAACCTACTACAAGATGCTCAAGAGCAAAATCCTAGAGCGATCTCCGATAAAAGCTGCAGCAGAGTTTCATGACTGGATTCTCCAGCCCAGAGCCACTGCTGATCAGGCCCAGATGAAACTACAGGAGCCTCCTAAACTCCTTAACCGTCCTAAATTCCAGGAGCACAGTGCACAGTGACCCTGGCACAACCAGCAATCTTGATCTGAGAAGCCAAGAAGATGGGAATGCTCTCAGTCTCAAGCCAAACCAAGCTGTAGAATGGCTGCTCGTCGTGTAAATGATCACAGATCTCCTAGTTCCTCTGCACCTGGGGTGAGACTAGCCAGGCTTCTATATGGTCCCTGCCACCAGGGCATGCAATTGATAAAAACCACCAGCCACCTAAGTGGGAAGGGTCTACATGGTCCAAAATAAAGGGAATGCCAGAGCCACAATTAACAGTAAGATACCCTAACCCAGTTTCTTCTGTGTTCCAACAGTTCAACCAGGAGGACAGCATTGAGCATGAACAAAAGAAGTATGGCAGACTGGCACAGTGCTGTGTCTGCATACCGGGACCCCAATTAGTCAGACCACCTATACAACCTTGGGGAAGTACTTAAGAGCTCCGGAAGGTTAACTCATGTAAGTATCATCTGGGGCTGACTTAAGCACAGTATCAGGGGGTACTGCATTGGCCTGAGCTTGTTAAAAAGTCTAGGAGAACAAAGTAAAGGAAGAAGGGTACCCCATCACACCACCAATAAACTGGTATGTGCCATCATGTCCCAGATATCTGAATGGGTGAAAGGGAGGCAAAAGCTGAACCCCGCTCATAGGGAATTGTGTGGCAGTCGAGAGAGAAGCCCTTGTAACAAAGTGGGCTATTGAAGCACTCTGTAGTAGCACTCTGCCACCTTGCAGGCCTGCACTTCACTCTAGTCACTGACTATGCAGTGGATGGCCAGAGCCAAGGACACCAACTGTAGCGTAACTTGATTGTTTCTGTCATTTCTGCCTGGGTGCTAAAAAGAGTGTGTCACTTCAGCACCTCAAATGTTGTCGATAGCTGATGAGCATTTAGATGTGTGACAAGTTGGCTGAAGTTCAGGGGAAAAAATGACAGCCAATCAGGGTGGCAGCTACAGCTCTGAAGACAGAGAAAGAGCTTTGTGGGGTATGGTGCTCCCAGGGAGGTGCTCCCTGAAACCCTTACACTCCGAAAGTCTCCTGGGTCTCGCCTTGTCACTGCTCCTCATTGCTGAGATCTGTACCCCTGCACCAAGCTAAGTTTCACCTTTCTTCAAATTCACTAAGATTTATCCTGCGTTTCTTAAATAAATTGCACCTGTTTTATACCAAGTACCCTGTCTCCAGTGTGTCTCTGTTGCTAAAACTAAAAAAATACTGTTTTCTGCCTGAGTTATGTCACATTTTTAATGTTTTTATCTGATACACATTTTATCCCAAATGGAAACAAATGATGAATTTTTTCCTTAACCAAAAAAGTAATCATTGTTAAAGTGCTGTGGTATTAGATGAATTAAATATATAAATATATAATTCTATATAATTATAATGTATAATGTAGTTATATATTAAATATATAATGTGCTGTTACAGAAAAGTGCACAGTCTGTATTAAAAGTATCACATTTCAGGTTATCTAAAAGTATTTATCTGAAGGATGTAGTGGTTGTGTAAACATTACTGTAGTGTATCTGTCAGAAAACAGCCATGGTGTCTGGGTCTCGATGCAGACGGTCCATTTGTAGGGTGTACAATTGTTAACAGTTATTTCTCCTCCCAGGAGGCCCATTCTGAAATGGAAGATTTTATAAAATAATGTGCTACTATTTAAAAAATAATTTATTAGGAGGTGTTATGAGTAATGTAATAATATAATAATGTAATAAATATTATCATATAATCATAATGTAATAAATCTAAAGATTTTTTAAAAAAATATATAGACTTAAGAATAATAATAAAACAACTACAATAATTCATTCATTCATTCATTTTCCACCGCTTATCCGAACTACCTCGGGTCACGGGGAGCCTGTGCCTATCTCAGGCGTCATCGGGCATCAAGGCAGGGTACACCCTGGATGGAGTGCCAACCCATCGCAGGGCACACACACACACTCTCATTCACACACTACAGACAATTTTCCAGGGATGCCAATCAACCTACCATGCATCTCTTTGGACCGGGGGAGGAAAGCCCTGAGGCATGGGGAGAACATGCAAACTCCACACACACAAGGTGGAGGCGGGAATCGAACCCCCAACCCTGGAGGTGTGAGGCGAATGTGCTAACCACTAAGCCACCGTGATTCATTGGACCATTACAGGTAGTTACATTTAAATTTGCCTCATCTGACAACCTTACCAAAAGTAATGTACAAAAGTGCTTTCAAGTTTCTATTAATGAATACATCCATCACAGACTAAGAATACCATCAGTTTAACTCTATTTCCTTGGAAAATACAGCAAGAAAACATTTCAAATCCTTTTGATAGTTTTTGTAATGCTTCATGACACACACAGGTGTGTACTACACACAGTTGCTTTTACTAGTCTATATTTGGAGCTCAGATATTTGCTTACATTACATTTACATAGGAGTGGCACACAAACAGAAATCAGCTGTAGTGCTTAGTTGTTAAGACTAAATGAAATGATATAGACAAAAGCAGGGCAGGGTCAGAATGTGGAGCGTGAATAGAACAGTGAACATATATTATAGGCCTTGAGACAGAAGAAAATTATTTGTCATACTTTTAGATATTCTCCATAAAATCACAATTTAAGTTTGCAGAAATATAGGCAGCAGATTATAAGTAGAAGATGACTTTAGACTTTAGCTAGACACTGAGCACAAGTAAATATCTTGCTTAATGTCAGCATGCTAATCATGGTAATAAACAGAGCTAAGCCATTTAAAGTTTAAAATTAAATTTACACCACTGAAATTTAAGTAGTTTGGACAAATTACAGTTGTTAAATCTGCTATTATTTCTAAGTGACAACATCCTAATTTGACAGAAACCTCAGCTTGTAGTAAACTCTAACAGCTTTACCAGTTTAACAGAACCCTTCTGTGTAATATAATGTGGAGGTTATAAAATATGTGTTTAATAATTTACTGTACAGTTCATAAAACTCACCTGGTGTCTGTTCATAGCCGATGCCGGTGTGTGAAGCAGATTAGGCAAGAAAAACAGGTTAGGCAAGAATATTTTTTTTTTCCTTAAGGTGGAGTGGAAATATGATGCACAGTAGGTGTAGTTACACACTACGCACACATATTTAAGAGACTCCAGAGGTTTATTTCTTATTTGTACTGTACAGTACAGACTGTTTTGAAGAGCTAAAAGAACTTAAACCAATAGTAATAATAAGTAATAAAATAGAGCTCTGTAAATCTGTACATACAGTGTTGTTCTTTCAGCTGCTTCCTGTTCAGGTCACCAGAGAAGATCATCCAGTCCACATATTTGATGTTGCACATGTTTACAAATGCCCTTCCTGATGCATATCTCCCTCCTGGGACTGGCATTAAGAGTTAACTCTTGCCTGCCCTGGACTTGAACATGTGCTGTGGCAATGAAAGTACCAGATCCTGCATGTGGAGCACCAGGGGACCAAATTTGAGAAACTAAACTAAATAACCTAAATTTAAATAAATAAAATAAGAATAATTAAACCTGCTTGGCTAAAAAATGTGTATTTTCTGCTTGTGTCTCCAAAACAGCAATGACAATGAGACATGACCTCTGTGAAGGTGTGCTACAGTATGGTATCTGGCACCAAGGCATTAGCAGCAGATCCTTTAAGTGTCAGTGAGATTTAGATGTTCATGACTCATTGAATCACTTTGGTAGGTACTTATCACTGCACACTGGAACACCTCACAACACCTGACATTTTGGAGATGCCCTGACCCAGTCATCTACTGTAGGTGTGTCAACTGTGAGCAAATACGTGTTAGAGAACATACATAAACATACACTATCATGAAGACCGAGCAGCAATTAAAGCAAGTCTGGATCAAAGTTCTGGAAAAATATCAGTTAGGGTTTGAATATTAAAAAAATGCTTGATGAGGCATTCATTTTAGCCTGTGTAAAAAAAATGTGTATTATGGGATTTACTGTAGTGTCATATATCAAGCATCAAGAACAAGGCTGTGTTCAAAGTGTTGAAGCTCTCAAGCTGAGACCCACAACATTTTATATTTCATAAGTCTTATATTATACATTTATATATTATACATTATACATTTTATAAGTCTTATATTAACACTTACATGTAAGTCTCTATCATTGAATGCATTAACTCTGGTTCACTAGGTTACATACTTAAGATACCATGAGTCTAAAACATCAAAGGTTTTTTTTTATAATTTTTTTTTTTATACACATATATGCAACAAACAGGGAAGGAAGTGCTAGTTGAAGTGTTTCATGAATAAGTACAGTAGGTCTTCAACCGCTGTTTGAAAATAGCCAGTGACTCAGCTGTCCAGACCCCTAGGGGAAGTTCATTCCACCACCTCGGTGCCAGAACAGAAAAAAAATTTGTAGTAGACATAACTCTTACCCTGAGAGGGCTTACTCAATTAAACTGAAGGTGAACCAGGTGCTCCACACAGATGTGACTGATGTTAATTTTCATGTATGTATATTTACAATGTAAATATATGCATTTCACTAAAAATCCTTCCTATTTGTTTTATTTTTTTTAATATGTTTTATGTCATGTTTAAATTAATTAGTTCTATTTTTGGCGGAAGTGTTTTCTTTTGCGATTAAGCTGTGTTATGTCATGACGTCATTCGGGAAGCGCGCGCTGCTCCTCAGTTTACTTTGTGCATACTGAGGAGAGGTAAGTAAGCTGTTAGCGGTGCTCTCCCGGGATTACTTGCAAAATTGAGTTTTACACATTTGAATTTCACTCATAACATGTTCAAATATTATTGTTGTTATTAATGTAATATGTGATATGTAAGGTGATTTGTGGATGGATGGGGAGGATTAAGCGTCTTATTCAATAAGTACAGCGAGCAAATAAGCATGTGCATTGGCTAGGCTTAGTGATGCTAGTGAGTTAATGGCTGCAATTTGACTTGTGCAGGTGGTAAAGCTGACCAAGCAGCCACGGTTATTTTGTTTCTTTCTGTATTCCATCCAGGTACAGTAACTTCTAATGTTTTATAATTTGTTTAATTAAATTTGTATTTCTGTTTTATCAGTTTACTTTGTGCATACTGAGGAGAGGTGGTAAAGCTGACCAATCAGCCACGGTTATTTTGTTTCTTTCTGTATTCCATCCAGAATTGTTGAGTGTTGGTGACAATAAACTCTCCAGTACTGCTGCAGCAAAGTTGTAAAGACTAGTCATTCCACAACACAATGCAGAGAACGCGAGCACCGGTCAGAACCGAACGTGACCGGTTACACAGACTCTCCACTGGTGTCCCACAGGGCTCAGTACTTGGTCCTCTTCTTTTCTCTCTGTATACTCACTCTCTTTGTGAAGTTATTTCCTCACATGGGTTCTCTTACCACTGCTATTATGATGATACACAACTTATCTTCTCTTTCCCACCCTCAGATGCCACAGCTTCTGATCGGATCTCTGCATTTCTGGCAGAAATATAATCATGGATGACTGCTCATCAGTTAAAGCTCAATCCTAGCAAAATTGAACTGCTTTTCATCCCAGGTGATTCATCCCCAGGTCATGATCTTGCTATATCCCTGCACAACGATCTGATCTCTCCTTCAGCCACAGCTTGCAAACTTGGGGTAACCATGGACAATCAACAGTCCTTTTCCTCTCATGTTGCTAATGTGACTCACTCATGTCACTTTTTTCACACTCATCAATCCTCACACTGCACCTCACACCCTCCGATCTACCAGCACTTCTCAACTGGTTCCACCATCTCTCAGGGTAAGAGGCAAGTATACTACAAGACTCATTTCTGTTCTGGCACCAAGGTAGTGGAATGAACTTCCCCTAGAGGTCCGGACAGCTGAGTCACTGGCTATTTTCAAACGGCGGTTGAAGACCTACTTATTCAGGAAACACTTCAACTAGCACTTCTTTCCTTATCTTTTGCATTTAAAAAAAAAAAAAAAAAACTCTGGCACGTTTTCATTGTAACTTTGAACAATGTTTTAAACTCATGGTATCTTAAGTATGTAACCTAGTGAGCCAGCATTAATGTATCCAATGATAGAGATTTAAGCACTTATGTACGTCGCTCTGGGTAAGGGCGTCTGGCAAATGCTGTAAATGTAAATGTAAATGTGGTGGAACCAGTCGAGCAGTGCTGGTAGCTCTGAGGGTGCGAGTGCAGCGTGAGGAGTGATGAGGGCTTTGAGGTAAGAGTGAGCTGGTCCGTTTTTGGCTTTGTAGGCAAGCATCGTGACCTAATGGTTAGAGAGTCTGATTCCTAAACCTAAGGTTGGCCCTTGAGCAAGGCACCGAACCCCCCAACTGCTCCCCGGGCACCGCAGCATAAATGGCTGCCCACTGCTCCGGGTATGTGTTCACGGTGTGTGTGTGTGTGTTCACTGCTGTGTGTGCACTTTGGATGGGTTAAATGCAGAGAACAAATTCTGAGTATGGGTCACCATACTTAGCCGTATGTCACTTCACTTTTATTTTCACTTTCATCAGTGTTTAAAT
Organism: Tachysurus vachellii; assembly: GCF_030014155.1. Classification (NCBI taxonomy): domain Eukaryota; kingdom Metazoa; phylum Chordata; class Actinopteri; order Siluriformes; family Bagridae; genus Tachysurus; species Tachysurus vachellii. The sequence continues at coordinate 30,011,150 of NC_083466.1, forward strand.
CTGATGCATGCAGCTACCGGAAGCCAGTGGAGGGATTGCATGCGAGAACTTAGGCAGGTTGAAAACAAGCCATGCAGCTGCATTTTGGATCATTTGCAGAGGACGGATTGCGTTCATACAGTATGTAGACCTGCCAGCGGTGCATTGCAGTAATCCAGTCTTGAAATGACAAGAGACTGAACAAGTACCTGAGCAGCCTGTGTGGACAAAAATGGCTAAATCCTTCTAATGTTGTACAGAAGAAACCGACATGAGTGAGTCACATTAGCAACATGAGAGGAAAAGGACAGTTGATTGTCCATCGTTACCCCAAGGTTGCGAGCTGTGGCTGAAAGGGGAGATCAGATCGTTATGCAGGGATATAGCAAGGTCATGACCTGGGGATGAATCACCTGGGATGAACAGCAGTTCAGTTTTGCTAGGATTGAGCATATAATGAAGGGTTCACATAATGAACTCTACTCCATATAATGGAGTAGAGTTGTACCAGTACCAGCCGATGGAATAAAATGTACCACTTGTGGTAGTTAAGGTGTGCTAGTTGTACCAGTACCAGCCGATGGAATAAAATGTACCACTTGTGGTAGTTAAGCTGACTGACACAAGCTTCCTAGGTAGAACCTGTCTGGAGGAAATCTGTAATGGAGTAAAATACATCTTACATGTTATTTTTGTTGGGGGGGCATGGTGGCTTAGTGTTTCACGCCTCACACCTCCAGGGTTGGGGGTTCGATTCCCACCACCGCCTTGTGTGTGTGGAGTTTGCATGTTCTCCCCGTGCCTCGGGGGTTTCCTCCGGGTACACCAGCTTCCTCCCCCGGTCCAAAGACATGCATGGAAGGTTGATTGGCTTCCCTGGAAAATTGTCCGTAGTGTGTGAGTGTGTGAGTGTATGAGAGTGTGTGTGTGTCCTGCGATGGGTTGGCACTCCGTCCAGGGTGTATCCTGCCTTGATGCCCGATGACGCCGGAGATTTAGATCCTTGCCATCCTTCACTGGACAGTTTAGTATAGCAGGCTGTTCAAACTATCAAGGAAGGGATGAGAAAGACCAAAGGTGGGACAAGAAGAAGAAAGAAACACAAGGTAAGGTACTTAATTGTCAGTAAACTCTCAAACAGCAAGAAGGACATCTAATCATAAACTGAAAGTAAGTTAAGAAGTTAAAAAGAGAAGGATTAAGAAAAGAGATATACTCCTTTAGTATACTAATGTTACCCCTTACAGTATACTAACGTTACCCCTACATTATACTAACCATACCCCTACAGTATACTAATGTTACCCCTACACTATACTAAAGTTACCCCTACAGTATATTAATCTTACCCCTACACTATACTAATGTTACCTCCTACAGTATACTAATGTTACCCCTACAGTATATTAATGTTACCCTTACAGTATACTAATGTTACCCCCTACAGTATACTAAAGTTACCCCTACAGTATACTAATATTACCCCTACAGTATATTAATGTTACCCTTACAGTATATCAATGATACACATACAATATATTAATGTTACCCCTACAGTATACTAATGTTACCCCTACAGTATACTAATGTTACCCCCTACAGTATACTAATGTTACCCTTACAGTATACTAATGTACCCCCTACAGTATACTAATGTTACCCCCTACAGTATACTAATGTTACCCCTAGTTTAGTTTAGTTTAGTTTAGTTTATTAATTTATAAAGCACATTTAAAAACAACAGCCGTTGCAGCCAAAGTGCTGTACATCAAGTAAAAACAAACAAGAACAGTGCAAAAGTAAAAACACAATCCAAAACAAACCAAAAGAAAACACATAAAATTCTGCACTTTCAAACAGAGTTAAAACTTACAGAATAAAAGTAGGTTTTTAAAGCAGATTTAAACAATGAGACAGTGGTAGCAGATTTTAAATGAAGAGGGAGATTGTTCCACAACCTTGGAGCTGCTGTAGCAAAAGCCCAGAGAGAAGGAATTGATTAGAAGACCGAAGAGATCTAGGGGTAGGGTACGGAGTGAGGAGGTCACAAATATACTGGGGAGCACCATGTAAAGCTTTAAAAACATAAAGTAAAATCTTAAAATCAATACAGAACTTAACCGGGAGAAAGTGTAATGAGGCAACTACTGGGGTAATGTGCTCACATTTTCTGGTGCCAGTCAGTAATCTCGCTGCCGCATTTTGTACCAGTTGTAATCGGTCGAGAGATGATTTAGGCAAGCCAAAATAAAGAGAGTTGCAGTAATCCAATCTCGAAGTTATAAAAGCATGAATTATAGTTTGAAGGTCCTTCATAGAAAGCATCTTCTTGATTTTAGCAATTGATCTATACTAATACTATACACTATACTAATGTTATCCATACAGTATATTAATGTTGCCCCTACAGTATACTAATGTTACCCTTACAGTATACTAATGTTAGCCCTACACTATACTAATGTTACCCTTATAGTACAGTATATTAATGTTACCCCTACAGTATACTAATGTTACGCATACAGTATACTAATGTTACCCCTATAGCGTATTAATGTTACCGCTACAGTATACTAATGTTACCCCTACAGTATGCTAATGTTAAACATACAGTACATTAATGTTACCCTTACAGTATACTAATGTTACCCCTACACTATACTCATGTTACCCTTATAGTACAGTATATTAATGTTACCCCTACAGTATACTAATGTTACCCCCTACACTATACTAATGTTACCCTTACAGTATACTAATGTTACCCCTGCAGTGTACTAATGTTATCCATACAGTATACTAATGTTGCCCATACAGTATATTAATGTTACCCCCTACACTATACTAATGCTACCCCTACAGTATACTAATATTACCCCTATAGTATACTAATGTTACCCTTACAGTATGTTAATGTTAAACATACAGTACATTAATGTTACCCTTGCAGTATACTAATGTTACCCCTACACTATACTAATGTTACCCTTATAGTACAGTATATTAATGTTACCCCTACAGTATATTAATGTTACCCCCTACACTATACTAATGCTACCCCTACAGTATACTAATGTTACCTCTATAATATACTAATGTTACCCTTACAGTATACTAATGTTACCCTTACAGTATACCAATGTTACCCCTACAGTATACTAATGTTACCCTTACAGTATATTAATGAGATTTGCTTACATTTTGTTTCTAAGCCACAGTTGTGCATCTTGCATAGTGCAGATGTGGCAAACACACAAAAAATGAGCTGTAGTGCTTAGTTGCTAAGACTGAATGAAATGTTACCCCTACAGTATACTAATGTTACCCATAAAGCATATTAATGTTACCTCTACAGTATACTAATGTTACCCTTACAGTATATTAATGTTACCCCTACAGTATACTAATGTTACCCTTACAGTATATTAATGATATTTGCTTACATTTTTGTTTCTAAGCCACAGTTGTGCATCTTGCATAGTGCAGGTGTGGCAAACACACACAAAAAATCAGCTGTAGTGCTTAGTTGTTAAGTTGTTGTAGCACTACAAGCATGAATAGAACAGTGAACATATATCATAGGCTATGAGACAGAGGAAAATTATCTGTCATACTTTTAAATACTCAGCATAAAATTATTATTTAAGTTTGCAGAAATATAGGCAGCAGATTATAAGTAGAAGAACTAGACTTTAGACTTTAGCTAGACTTTAACAGAACCCTTTTGTGTAATATAATGTGGAGGTTATAAAATATGTGTTTAATAATTTACTGTACAGTTCATAAAACTCACGTGGTGCCTGTTCATAGCCGATGCCGGTGTGTGAAGCAGATAGGACAGGTTAGGCAAGAATAATAATTTTTTTTTTTCTTAAGGTGGAGTGGAAATATGATGCACAGTAGGTGTAGTTACACACTACACGCATATTTAAGAGACTCAAGAGATTTATTTCCCATTTGTACTGTACAGTACAGACTGTTTTGAAGAGCTAAAAGAACTTAAACCAATAGTAATAATAAGTAATAAAATAGAGCTCTGTAAATCTGTACATACAGTGTTGTTCTTTCAGCTGCTTCCTGTTCAGGTCACCAGAGAAGATCATCCAGTCCACATATTTGATGTTGCACATGTTTACAAATGCCCTTCCTGATGCATATCTCCCTCCTGGGACTGGCATTAAGAGTTAACTCTTGCCTGCCCTGGACTTGAACATGTGCTGTGGCAATGAAAGCACCAGATCCTGCATGTGGAGCACCAGGGGACCAAATTTGAGAAACTAAACTAAATAACCTAAATTTAAATAAATAAAATAAGAATAATTAAACCTGCTTGGCTAAAAAATGTGTAGTTTCTGCTTGTGTCTCCAAAACAGCTCTGACTATGAGACATGACCTCTGTCAAGTTGTGCTATGGTATCAGGCACCAAGGCATTAGCAGCAGATCCTTTAAGTGTCAGTGAGATTTAGATGTTCATGACTCACTGAATCACTTTGGTAGGTACTTATCACTGCACACTGGAACACCTCACAACACCTGACATTTTGGAGATGCCCTGACCCAGTCATCTAGGTGTGTCAACTGTGAGCAAATACATGTTAGAGAACATACATAAACATACACTATCATGAAGACCGAGCAGCAATTAAAGCAAGTCAGGATCAAAGTTCTGAAAATATATCAGTTAGGGTTTGAATATTAAAAAAATGCTTGGTGAGGCATTCATTTTAGCCTGTGTAAAAAAAAAAATATGTGTATTATAAGTTTTGCTATAGTGTCATATAGCAAGCATCAAGAACAAGGCTGTGTTCAAAGTGTTGAAGCTCCCAAGATGAGACCCACAACAATTTATAAGGGAACATGTGGGAAAGAGATATAACATTTACATTTACATTTACAGCATGTGACAGACTCTCTTATCCAGAGCAACATACAGAAGTGCTTAAGTCTCTATCATTGTATACATTAACTCTGGCTCACTAGGTTACATACTTAAGATACCATGAGTCTAAATCACTGTTCAAAGGTTTATTTTTTTTTGTATTTCATAAACATGTATGCAACAAACAGCCAAGGAAGTGGTAGTTGAAGTGTTTCATGAATAAGTAGGTCTTCAACAGTCGCTTGAAGATATCCAGTGACTCAGCAGTCCAGATCCCTGGGGGAAGTTACTGGACATTACTGTAGGGGTAACATTAGTACACTGTAGGGGCAACATTAGTATACTGTAGGGGTAACATTAGAACACTTTAGGGGGTAACATTAGTATACTATAGGGGTAACATTAGTATAGTGTAGGGGTAACAGTATACTGTAGATGTAACATTAATACAGTGTAGGGGTAACATTAGTATTTTGTAGGGGTAACATTAGTATAGTGTAGGGGTGACATTAGTATACTGTAGATGTAACATTAATACAGTGTAGGGGTAACATTAGTATAGTGTAGGAAGAAACATTAGTATACTGTAGGGGTGACATTAGAATAGTGTAGGGGTAACATTAGTATACTGTAGGGGTAACATTAGTATACTGTAGGGGTGACATTAGTATAGTGTAGAGGTAACATTAGTATACTATGGGGTGACATTAGAATAGTGTAGGGGTAACATTAGTATACTGTAGGGGTGACATTAGTATAGTGTAGGGGTAACATTAGTATAGTGTAGTAGTAACATTAGTATACTTTAGGTGGCAACATTAGTATACTGTAGGGGTGACATTTGTATAGTGTAGGGGTAACTACTATACTGTAGGGGTAACATTAGTATACTGTAGGGGTGACATTAGTATAGTGTAGAGGTAACATTAGTATAGTGTACGGGTAACATTAGTATACTGCAGGGGTAACATTAGTATACTGTAGGGGTAACATTAGTATACTGTAGGGGTGACATTAGTATAGTGTAATAGTAAGATTAGTATACTGTAGGGGTGACATTAGTATAGTGTAGAGGTAACATTAGTACAGTATAGTGTAATAGTAAGATTAGAATACTGCAGGGGTAACATTAGTATACTAAAATTGTATTGTTGTGTTAATTACAGCTTTTGCTTAAAAAATACACACAAAAATGCACCAAAATTCATGCTAGGATGAATCTCTAGTCATCTACTCTGAGACTTGTAATGTTTCTGTATCTGAAAAAACACAGCACTGTTTCTCCAAATATGGCTGTGTTTTATAAAGAGGAAATGGAGGAAAAGGAAGCTGGGGTGTGGTGGGTTTTACTTAATAAAAATGCCTGCAGACTTACAGTTTATTTTAGATAAATCAGATGAGTGGTTAAAAGTGGTCACATTCACTGATAGAGTAGAGAAACTTTATCTCCTGCTGCAATTGGGCTCTGCTTGCACTCAAAACCGCATTGAGCATGCGTAAACTATGAGCATTCAAAAGGTTGCAAGAGTGTTGGAGTGATAAAAAAGTGTCCTCAGTCAACCTTGACAGCTTAAAGAGACAGCTTCAAGACAGCTTGAGAGGTTAAAGTCGCTTTAATAATCGCCCTCTCTGTGGGAGACAGACGTGATGCTGCAGTGAATTCTGTAAGTAAAAGAGCTTTGTTTATAATAAAAAGCAATAGTAAAACGTTATGATTCTTCCTCATGTATCTCACACAATGCATGTTGTACAGACTGAGGACCAGTAAGTAGTAGTTCACACAATGTTTAATAAAGAAACATTCATTTAGTGAGCAGATTTAATCTAAAGTCAATTCAAGTTTATTTGTATAGCACGTTTAACAACTGGCATTGTCTCAAAGCAGCTTAACAGAACATAAACATAGAACAAAAGGTTAATATAAAGAATAATATAAAGATTAATACAATACAAAATTCAGGATTGATATTAGATATATTTAAATGTGTTTGTATTTATCCCCAATGAGCGTGTGAGGTGACTCAGGTGACTGTGGGGAGGAAAAACTCCCTTAGATGGTAAAGGAAGAAACCTTGAGAGGAACCAGACTCAAAGTGAAAGCTCATCCTCATATGGGTGACACTGGAGGGTGTGATTATAAATATACAGTCTGATAAATATTGTATTGATGAAGAGATTGTTCTTAAAGACCACATGGAGTTGGTGTCTGATCTTAGAATGTCTGAATACTTCATGACTCAGAGTCCAACTGGAGCTGGAACATCTCTAGATGTCTCAGGATCCTCACATGGCCAACGCATGTTGTATCTAGAAACACATGTACTGTACTTTCAAAACTCTATTTATCCACCTTTCCATCTTCATTTCTGGACTGTGGTTCATCCAGCTGCTCTTTCTGAGCTAACGGTTAAAGGAACCGCACATAGATTTCAGGGGCTTTTAGATACTTACAGTAATAGCACTGAAAACGGAACAGCTCCTACAGCACAGAAAAATAAAGTGTACAGAATTTACAAAACAGTCCACAGAATTTAGAATAAGACTAAAGGCTTAATGTTTTAAAAGCATTAGATATTAAAAATGGTAAAAGTAAAATATATACATATATAAAAATCTACAATGCTCATTTCACATCCTTTCAGCAGGACCTCATGTAGAGAGAAAATAACGTTCTTTAATGTTCCCATTAATGCCCTTTTATGCGTTATGGTCTATACAAACACAAAACCAGACATCCCAAGTGTACCGAAATTTGATGTTTTAGTTTTAGTGTGTTTTAGTATACTTCTCTACCTCTCAACTCTTTCTTGTCATTAATTGATGGATTTGAAATGTTGAGCGGCGCCGCGACCAAACGTCAAACGAAGACTTCTTTTGATAGGTGAAATGAGATGTGAAACAGCATCAAACTTCCAATGCTATCAAATAAAAATTTGGGGTGGCACCTGGTGTGGCCAATCAGATGTCAGGGATACCCCTCTGGCTCCGCCACTGCTCTGCTTGCCTGCTGCATCACGTGGATAGATTATGCTCTTGCGTGCGTCCAACAACAGTTAAAAAAAAAAAAAAGTTATTTCGAGTCTTTTAACTCAAGTCACAAGTCTGTAGTCATGAATGTCAAGTCAAAGTCAAGTCGAGTCTTTTTTAAATATTTGTCAAGCAAGTCTCAACCAGTTTTACTGTGCAATCTTTTAATAATCCTGGCTGTATAACTGGCTGTATAATTGTGCCAGGAAGCACATTTTAATAAAGTATAAAATGGAAATTTAAAAATGTTAGTAGATAAAACTCTCTCAGATCACTTTGTAATGATCTACTCTATGCTCACAATAAAGATCAGCCAATTTTACTCGGGAATGTTTTAATAATTCCTCATAATTAAATCACCATATCTGGCAGTATAACTGCACATGGAGGTACATTTTAATCCTATATTAAATTCGAAATGTTAGTTAATAAAACTTTCCCTTCACAATGACCTACTGTATATTCAAAAATAAATATCAAATAATTCTACTCTCTAATTTTCATTCAAATTCAATATTTCTGTCCATTTAACTCAACCAGAAGCTGAATTTGATCCATTATAAAATTAACATTTCAATATGATAGTTGATCAAGTCAGATCCATTCATAATGGCCTAGTCTAGTCAAATGTACAATGTCTGTAATCCATTATAAAATTATAATTAAAATTGTATTTGTCACATACAGTACATAAACATACACAGGATGATATGAGGTGGGATGTGTTTTAGTAAAGTAGAAGTTTAAGGAAAAATAGTAAAATGGGTAGAAGTACAGAACTACAGAGAAAAATTAAAATGTAGATACAATTAAACATGTACATATATACAGGGCAGGGCATAATATACAGTTCAACTAATTTAATCCATAATAAAATGATTTATGGATCTTTATTTTAAGAATAGAGAAGTTAGTTTAATTAACAAAGTAAATTTTATAATAGACTAAATGTTGCCCACTGGCTGAATTATATTCATTTAATGATGTAATCAATGTAATGATTTTGAAAGGGAAATTCTTAAAAAATTCCCCAGTTAAATTAGTTGGTCTTTATTGTTAGCATGGAGAATCCCAATATAAAGTGAACTGATTCAGTTTGATCAACTAACAATTTGAAATGTACAGTTTATAATGGATTAAATGTTGCCCACTGGGGCAATTGTGTTGACAGACATGTTGACCTTGGATAGGAATTATTATAAGATGTGGCAGCACTTTTGATCTATATTTAAAAAACACAGTCAGAAACAGAGTTGGTGGTAAAAGCAGAGAAGTAAAGATGGTATTTATTTTGCTGCAGCAAAAGGCGTCTTCCATACAGTGCAGAGTCCCAAGTCTACACATTGAAGAGGCAAAGATTGGTGATTCAGCTCTCCATTTTATACCCTAGGTGTGTGCTTGTGTAGCCTGGTATGTGTGTGTATTGGTACAGTGCGTGTGTGTGTGTGCATTTATATTTATGTGACCTCTCTGTCACCTCAGTAAAGTCAGATCTTATCATGCACATGCACCCACACTCATATTTATGGCAGGGATGTTTATGGTAGGGAATAGATTGTTGTAGAAATGTTTATGGCAGGAACATTTCCTCCTGTTCTCTCTCTCTAGTCTGACACACAGAATTTACCATGAAAGCACATATAACACTCATGATATTTAAAATTTACACTACAAAGATTAAACAGTACAATTGGCTGATATTTATTTTGAGTCACATTGAAGTGATCATTTTAAAATATTGTTTTTATGATGGATTAAATATGCCCACTGCCCATTAATCCTTTACTAATGGTCAGTTTAACCCTTTGGCTTCTAGAGTAAAAGTCCTGCTCATAAAAAAAAATCTTTTTTTCCTGCTTACTGGCAGATGAAGATTCACAAGGAGTAGGAGAAAGGAAACAAGGTCAGTATATAAATAGTACATACACTGTATGGTCAAAAGGTTGTGGACACTCACACACTTATGTAATTTGTTCCAAAACTGTTATCACAACGTTGGATGTTCACAATTATTGTATAGTAAAGAATGTCTTTGTGTGCAGAAGCATTACAATTTTCCTTCACTTATAGTAAGAGGCCCAAACACTGTTCCAGCATGATAATTCCCCTGTGCACAAAGCAGCTGCATGGTGTCGTTGTTTTATTTCTTATTTATTGCTGTCAATACTTTCATTTCAGAATGGGGTTCCTGGGAGGAGACGTAACTATTCACAATAAAACTCAGTACAAATGGACCGTCTGCATCGAGTCTAAGGAGCCATGGCCTAAGTCTGACATATATATTACAGTAATGCACACAGTCAATATGTTTCCTTAAGTTATTATAAAATTGCACACATTTTGTGTGAAAACATTCAAGATTTTTGTTTCTATTATTTTTCATGCATGTGAATATTTAACATCTCCTATCTGTTCCTGTCTGTTTAGTTCACAGTTGGAGGCTATGAAAAAAAAGTTCAAAAATTATTTGTACCCATCACCTTTATCAGAACAATCTACATCAATGTGAAATATGGCAAGTGCTCAGAGACAGACTGCTACAAAAATCCACATTTGTGGTTCATGTTTGATCCAAAAGATGATCCATATTTCACAATTCAAGAGAGTGGAGACCATGAGCAAATACATCTGGACTGCAATAGACATTATGAGAAGAAGAGATCAACATGCCCAAATTATGGTATGTCAGTTTTTTTTTAGAAGAATTTCTGTAAATTGTTTTAAAGCATGATCTCTGAAGATACCACGCTGCACCCTAGTTTTGTCACATATGTTTTCATCTTGGCATTGTCGCTCTGTTTCATTATTAATATCAGAGCTTTTCCAGTTGCTTTCAGGCTAATTTTGTCTTATTTAAAATAGCATATTTAAAACACAGAAAAGATTATTTTCATTTATTTATTAATTAATATTTTAGCTGTCTTCCTGGTATGCATAGTACAGGTCTCTGTCCAAAGGGATTGTGACATTCAGCAGGGAAGGGAGTTGGGCTTTTCTCAGCCTTCGTAAGGAGTAAAGACGCTGCTGGGCTTTCTTGTTGATGAAGCTGGTGTTGAGTTCTCAACTTGATTAACCCTTCTGGACACTTTAGGACAGACATGTCCAAAGTCCGGCACGGGGGCCAATTGCGGCCCGTGTTGAAATTTCCATTAGCCCGCAGCCTCTGGCATAAAATTAATAATGTGTGGCCCGTCAGCACTGTTTTATATACTTTACCAGAAGATGGCAGCTGATCCAAACGAGCTGATCATCGCTGGATGACCCTTTATAGCCCATTTCTAAAATGGCGACTGTAACGAAGAAAAGGAAAGTTGACAGAGAGGGCCGTCGCTTCAAGACAAGTGGAAATTGGCATATTTTTTCACCGAAATACGAAACAACTGTGTCTGCCTAATTTGCCAAGCGGCTGTGGCTGTTTACAAGGAATTCAATATCAAGAGGCACTACCAGATGAAACATGCTAACTACGACAAGCTAACTGTGAGCGAACGTTATCTAGAAGCTGTTTTAACGGCACAGCAGCGGTTTTTTACAAGAGCTCGTGAGTCAAATGAAAATGCCACAAAGGCGAGCTATAAGGTCAAAGCCAAAACTGAACATTTGTCCTGAGAAGAAGCAAGCGTTTGCCAATGTTTGCCTGGCTCGTAACACAGTGGTATGGAGAATTGAAGATGTTTGAAGAGTCGGCCCCCACACATCACCAAATCTGGCTCTCTTTGCAAAAAAGTTTGGACACCCCTGCTTTAGGACATTTTTGTCCATTAGGGGACATACATAGTTCCCATTCACTGAGCCTCCAACCCCGACTCCACCATGCCGGAACATGTGTTCGTTGTACCAGTTTACGTCATAAATCTCCACATATTTTTCTCTCTCTCCCCCTGTAATGAAGAGTCATAGGGCTGAGGATCTATTTGCAGGCTTTATTAGAATACTTGCCGTACAACAGGCAAGGGTTGACGTTGGAAAACTGCAGAGAAGACAGAAATCATGGTTAATACAACAGGCAGAGGGTCAGGGCAGGCGGCAGAGAATCGTATGGCAGAAATACAAAACAAAGTAACAACTAGTAAATCACAAGACGGGAAACGCTCAGAATGATAGCCGAGGCAAATCGAGACTTCGCACAGAAGTCAAGTTCAAGTTTGCTTTTATAGGGAGTGGATGATTGGAACCAGGTGGCGGGAAGCTACTAATACTCGGGAGAACGTTCCCTCTAGTGACAATCGGAGGATGAGGCAGGTGCTTCAACCATGACAGAGCCCCCTGCGAGCGGCTCCCGAAGCGAGGATGCGTGCGATGCCGGGGTCTTCCACGAGGTCGAGGGGCCGGTTTGCCCGGGTGCTCTCGGTGGAACTCGCGGTGAGTGACGGGTCCAGGATGCCCCTCGCCCACCCCGGCGTCTGGAGTCCAGTACGTTGTGAACCTGATAAGCCTCCTCACTGCCGACCAGCAGGGGTGGTGGCACCGATGGATCGGCAGCCTCCTTTCATTTCCCTTTAGGACCACCAGCGGGTTTTAGTAGCGTGACATGGAAAGTAGGAGAGATACGGTAAGTAGAGGGTAATGCCAAGCGGTATGACACAGGGTTTATTTGTTTAATGATCTTGAACAGGCCCACGTACCTAGGACTAAGCTTTCTGCAGGGTAGGCGGAGACGGATGTCATGGGTGGAGAGCCAAACCCACTGATCAGGTTGATAATCTGGGTGCGTTCTGCGGCATTTGTCGGCCTGGAGTTTCTGTAGCCTGACGGCTATTTTCAGCTGGTGATGTGCCTCGTTCCCGGTTTCTTCGCTCCTACGGAACCAATCATCCACTGCTGGCAGATCTGAGGGCTCACCAGACCATGGGAATAGAGGCGGTTGATACCCAAGTATACACTGGAAGGGTGTGATACCGGTGGTTGATTTGGTGAGTGAGTTCTGTGCATATTCCGCCCACATGAGGTACCTGCTCCAGTCGGCCTGGTTGTTTTGACAGTACCAGTGGAGAAAACAGGTAAGTTCTTGATTCATGCGCTCAGTTTGGCCGTTGGCTTGTGAGTGATATCCGGAGGTGAGACTAATGTTGATGTTTAACTGTTTGAAGAAGGCAGACCAGACTCGGGATGTGAACTGTGGTCCTCTTTCGGAGATGATGTCTTCAGGTAGGCCATGGAAGCGGAACACGTAATTACAGAGGGTTTCCGCTGTTTCGAACGCTGTGGGCAGTTTGGGTTGAGGCATCAGGCGGCATGCCATTGAGAATCGATCTACGACGGTGAGGATTATGGTGCAGTTGCTGGACTTGGGTAGATCAGTGAAGAAGTTGATGTGGGACCAGGGTCGCAGTGGGACACGTAAGGGCTGCAGTAATCCTGCAGGGAGTTGATGTGAGGCTTTAGATGTGTTACACACTGTACAGTTTTTCACAAAGTTTCCTACATCTTCGGATAGAGAGGACCACCAGAACGTATTCTGAGCGAGTCGGGTAGTGGCCGAAATGCTGGGATGACCGGAGCTTGGAGAGGCATGCAGTAGTCCGAGGAGAGCTGAGCATAAGTTATCCGGCACGTAGGTCTTGGCGGGAGGACAGTTGGCAGGAGGCGGAGACATCGCATTGATTTGAGAGATCTCAGTCTTGATGTCCCATTGAATGGGAGCGACCATTTGAGCCTCGGGGATGATGGACTCAGCAGGAGGGTTCTGGTCGAGCTCATTGTCTAGGCGAGAGAGTGCGTTGGCTTTAATGTTCTTGGACCCTGGTCTGTAGGTGACTGTAAAGTGGAGCGTCTGAAGAACATAGCCCATCACGCTTGGCGGGTGTTCATTCGCTTGGCTGAGTGTAGATATTCTAGATTTTTATGATCCGTGAGAACCGTGAAAGGATGCTGGGTGCCCTCCAGCCAGTGCCGCCACTCCTCGAATGCTGCATTCATGGCTAGCAATTTGCGGTCCCCTACGTCATAGTTGCGTTCGGTAGCTGATGTTTTTGGGACACGTAAGCTCACGGGAACATCTTGTCAGCCGGACCCTGACGCTGTCACAGAACCGCTCCGATTCCTGCGTTGGAGGTGTCCACTTCGACAATGAACGGTCGAGTTGAGTCAGGGTGATGGAGAATGGGAGCCATGGTGAAACGCTCCTTCAACAGGCGAAAGGCTGTATTTGCCTTGGTGTCGCTATGTGGTGTCGCTATGGTACTAAATCCACGGATGAAGCAGCGATAGAAATTAGCGAACCCAAGGAAACACTGTAGTTCCTTGACGGTTTGAGGTCGTGGCCACTTTAGCACTGCTTGTACTTGGACCCCTCCGGCGGAGATGACGTAGCCCAGGAAGGATGTGGAGGTCTTATGGAATTCACACTTCTTTGCTTTAGCATAAAACTGATGTTGGATCAAGCGTTTCAGCACTGCTGGATGTGTTCCGCTAACGTTTCGGAATGGATAAGGATGTTGTCAATATACACGATCACCCAGCGATCCAGCATATCCCAGAAAACATTGTCGACTGTTATGCTGTTATGTTATACATGGACTGTTAGAAAGGCCGAACGGCATGACCAAATATTCATAGTGGCATATTTTCCATTGCGTTTTCCATTCCGTTTTCTATGGCAGTTTTCCATTCATCTCCCTCTCTGATGCGGATGAGGTTATAGGCATTGTGCAGGTCCAGCTTGGAAAAGTATCTGGCATTACGGAGCTGTTCTAGGGCCGATGGTACGAGGGGAAGAGGATACCGAAACTTTGCGGTGATCTAATTCAAAGCCCGATAGTCGATGCAAGGTCGGAGCCCTCCGTCCTTTTTCTTCACAAAGAAGAACACTGACAAGGCTGGTGACACAGAATGCCGAATAAGCCCCTTCTTTAAATCCTCCTCTATGTACTTATTCATTGCTTCGGATTCTGGTTGTCACTATGATAGGAGCCCACTTGTAATTCAATCTCCTTGGTAATGAATTGTATTCGTCCCTCTCCAAGTGGTCGACCGTCTATCACCTCCACTGCCAAGGGAGAGATACACTCAGTTAGTGGAATGGCATTCAATCTGACCAACTCCCCGAAATGAAATTTCCCGCAGAACCGGAGTCAACAAGAGCTACCAGATCAATTTCCCTTCCCTGTACCTTTAAACGCACATCAAATTGGGCACAGTTCTGAGATCGGGAGGTGAAAATGTTCAGACTCACCAGGATGTTTCGTTTATTGCATGGCCTGGTGGGACATGTTGGCAGCAGGTGTCCGGGTTTTCCACAGTATAGGCAGAGTTGCTTGACGGATGCATCACGCTCTCTCCTCGGGCGTGAGGTGTGTGTATCCGAGTTGCATGGGTTCGGTATTCTCGAATGGTGGGATGCGTGTGGGCGATCGCTGGGTCTTTAGCATGTTGTCTATTTGGATCGACAGTTCCACGAATTCTCTCCCCTCGTCACGACAGTCGAGTTCGGCCTGCAGCTTGCGGCTCAATACCTTGCGGTAGAGAAGCTTGAGAGGTCTCTCCTCCCAGCCTGCTTGTGCCACGAGGGTGCAAAACTCAAGGGCATAATCCACGGCAGTGTGGTTTCCCTGGGAGACACTTAATAGGCGCTCCTCTGCGCTCTCTCCTCCCACGGAATGTTCGAATACTCTGCGAAACTGGGTTAGGAAGTGATGGAAAGAAGGGAATGCGGAACCATCCTCTCATCATACCGCGGTTGCCCACTCTAGAGCCTTTCCCGTGAGAAGGGTGCAGACAAAGGCTATTCAACTGGCTTCAGTGGGGTAGAGCGAGGGTTTTTGTGTCACAAAGAGTGAACACTGCATCAGGAAGACCCTGCATTTCGCCGGATCGCCGTTGAACTTGTCTGGGAAGGCGAGCCGTGGGTTTGCGGTCGAGAAGACGGCGTAGGAGGGGCAGGCGGTGATGCAAACAGCGTTGGGCTGGATGGCGCCAGGCTACCTCGCAAGCTTTGTAGTGCTGTGATGAGTTCACTCGTGAGCGAGGTAAGATGAGTCAATTGTTTGTAGTGGCCTGCAAGTTGTTGTGCTTGAGTAGAAAGCTACATCGAGAGCTTGGAAATCACTGCTGGATCACTTTGTGGCAAAGTCTTCTGTAATGAAGCATCATAGGGCTGAGGATCCATTTGCAGGCTTTATTAGAATACTCACAGTACAATAGGCAAGGGTCGACGTTGGCCAAAACGGCAATGCAGAGAAGACAGAAATTGTGGTCAATACAACAGGCAGAGGGTCAGGGCAGGCGGCAGAGAATCGTAAGGCAGAAATACAAAACAAAGTAACAACCGGTAAATCACAAGACTTGAAATGCTCAGATTGATAGCCGAGGCAAATCGAGACTTTGCACAGAAGTCAAGTTCAAGTTCGCTTTTATTGGGAGTGGATGATTGGAACCAAGTGGCGCTGTAATCAGTCCCGGTGATAGGGTTATGGGAAGTGTAGTCCGGAAGCTACCAACACTCGGGAGAACGTTCCCTCTGGTGGTGATCGGAGGACAAGGCAGGTGCTTCAAAGCTGACACCCCTCTCTCTAATTATTTAATTATATATTTATTCATTTATTATTTTCCAAAAACTTGTAAGCGAGTATATCTAATACTATGCATGATTAATGGTTCTGATATACGGGGGGTCTATTCTATTTTCTAGTTGCTGCTCTCACCGCTCTGTCCATGCATGCTCACGGACGGGCGTGTGGATTCTTGCCCAGAACAGAACCATACCGCCAAACTTTAACTGTATGCATTTTATCTAATAAATTCTCATTTGACAAAGTGGTCCTGACAGAAATGTGGAATATTTCCTGTCAACCAGGGAAAATTGAAGATGATGCACGAGAGGAAGAGGAGCAACGAAGAGAAAAAGAGGAGAAGAGGAGACAGGCCCAGCTTGAACATGAAAAAAGAATTGAGGAACAGATTAGAAGGGAAAGTGAGCTTGCTGCTGAGAAGCTTTCACGAGCCAGAGAGACACTGAAGCAGAAAGAGAGGCTGAGAGGCCATGAGCTCCATCACCAAACTTATATAATGCAACAGCCTCTGGAGGCTGAAATTGAAATAGATGAGGTAACAGATTTAAATGATCATTAATAGAAATTTTAAATGCCATTCTCAGTACTTGTTCTTAGTTAAATATTATTGTCTAAAATTGAAGGTGAAGGCTGTTACATAATGTTATTATTTTTTAATACAGGTTTCAGAAATAGAGAAGAAATTCTCAGAGCTCCTGTGCGAATATCAAATGACTGATGAGGAAGACTCAGAGGAGACATTAGAAGACAGGATGAAAACCCTGCAAAATGAGTTAATGGTGGAGTACTGTAAGAAACATGACCTGACCAGTAGCTGCGTGTTTTCTTTCGACACTGCAGTTAGTTATGAGACTTTGCCTCTACATGATAGACTGACAGTGCTTGAGACAGTACTGCAGTTAGTTTTTGAGGAGGATGAAAACGAGCACACACATAAACATGATCGGGATTTCCTCTTGGATGTGCTCGAACTGTTGCAAGACGATCATCCATCACTCGCGTTTAATCTTTTACAGAACGTTCTTCAAACTGATATGCAACTGTCTACACAGAGTAAAGAAATTCTGTGTCAGATTGCATTCAACAACACATGGAAACTAGCAGAAATAACAGATTTCATGCGTTATGTTGTCAGGAATGACAAAGACCAAGTGCAGGCAATACTTCACATTGCACAGACCTACAAGTTGGAGTATGGGAATGTCCTCAAAGCTTTAGATAAATCTGATCCCCTCAGATGGCTGAAAGGGTATGTAGTCACAGAGAAACACAAAAATGCTGATACTATTATTAGTGAAATGCGCAACTCAAACTACCCTGAGAATGTCTTGACAATACTAGAGGATGTTCTGGTATATCTGGAAACAGAGCTTACAAAATACAAAAGAACTGATCTCCATAAAAATGACATTCAGAGTGTAAAGAAAATGGTTAAAGAACTGGATTTTACCAACCCAGACAGACAAGTTCTCAAAAGTGTCCTTGTGCAAATGTCACTCGCAGTAAAAATGTGCTCTGCTGTCACTATTCAAAAGGGTGAAGAGGAAAAAGTCATTGAAGGATATCTTCCCAGATTAACTCAAATTGCATCTGTGGTGGCTTTCCTGCTTCCAAAATCAAAAACCAACACAGGTTGTCTTCTTGAAATTGGGACAGGTGAAGGGAAATCTTGTATATTAGCCATGCTTGCTGTGATCCATGCCATGCGTGGTGTGAAGGTGGACATTGTGACCAGCTCTCCGGTACTTGCCCGTCGTGATTTAGAGGAATGGAGCAAACTTTACAAGATGTTTGACATAACGTCATCTGCTGTTCCTCCAGTGCTGAATGATGTCTCATCTGAAGAACTAGAGGAACTGACTCAGGAAGCATACAAACAAGATGTAGTGTATAGTACTGTTGGAACATTTGCAGCAGATACACTGAAACAAGAGTTTGAGAAGAAAACAACTCGAGGAGACAGGAGGTTTGAGATGGTCCTTGTGGATGAGGTTGACTACATGACCTTGGATAATGGAGTGCAAATAACATTTCTGTCCCATGAGTCCAGTGGACTCCAACATTTGGAACAAATCCTAGCAAGCATCTGGGCCATAATATCTGCATGTCGCCCAATTGAGGTAGAAGAAAATGGAGAGACCATGTGGACAACAAGAGTCCAGAGTTTTCACACAGCTGCCCTGATAGCAATGATTGGTTCAGATAAAAATGATAAATTTTCACCACTGGAAATTCTGTTGCCAGGCATTGAATTAGGCTTTTACTCAGAGGAAGATTTTAAAAATTTGAAGGTCTCTTTCAATGAAGAAGGAGAAAAGGAACAAGGAGACATTGAAAATGAGGCATGGAAGACTATCATGGCTAAAACAGGAGTAGAACAACAATATGATCTGCTCAATGTTCTTGAGATGGGGATGGAGGACAAGGTGGCATTTACCTGTTATATTTATCAGCCAGAAACAAGAAAAATGACTCAGTTTGGAGAGCAAAAGTTAAAAACTGACCAAAACATCAACATGCTGCTACTTGAGAATGGAAAAGCTTGTGAGATCCTGTCTGAAAATTTGCTTATTGAAGCCACTGTTAGCCAGTTGAAATCCAAAATCAAATACTCTCAACAAAGTAGTTCAGAAGAAGATAAAGAATCGCTTGTAATCCCTTCTTTCTTAGAGAAATATTTGGAAAATCAGCTGCCACTGTTTGTTGAGAATGCACTGAAGGCCATTCAGATGACCAAAGGCAGAGAGTACATGATTGAGAGATCTCTAAAAGCTCAGGGATTAGATGTTGAAGAAGACGATCAACACATGTACCATGCAATAATCCCAGTGGACTTTCAGGCTAGTGGAATACTGGAGAAAAGAAAACGGTGGGGTGATGGACTACAACAATTTCTGGAGATGAAGCATCAACTAACTTTATCTCCATTATCAAATGTGACAAACTACATGTCAAATTCAAATTTCTTTAAAAGATATCTCATGGGGAAAGGGATATTTGGTGTTTCTGGAACACTAGGTGGAGATGCAGACAAGGGTTTCCTGGCAAGACATTACAAAACGGACAGCTATGTCATACCACCTCATCAACGTCAGAAGGTTACTGAGCTGCCTGCAGTACAAGTGAGGGGAGGTACTGACCAGTGGATCCAAACTATTTGTGCCACAGTCTCAAAAGTCTCTAAACAAGGACAGGTGGTGTTAGTCGTGTGTGAGGACGTCAACACAGCAAATGTGCTCAATGACAAAATTGCAGCAGAAACTAAATATTCAGTTACCATGTACACAATGAGCGAGTGCCACAACATTGAGAACCAGGAGTTCGACAAGGGACAGATCATTATTACCACCAACCTTGGAGGACGTGGGACAGACATTAAGGTCACAGAAGAGGTTAACTGCTGCGGTGGTCTCTTTGTGCTACTCACCTACTTCCCCAATAACCGAAGAGTCGAGAAACAAGTGTTCGGACGAACAGGTCGAAAAGGCACCCCAGGGATGGTCCAGGTAATACTGAACCATGATCGTCTGGCCATGGCCTACCGAGGCCATTCTATTGAAGTCATGAGGGAACTGAGAGAAGAATATGAAGTTAATCGAATAAAAGAAATGGAGAAGGAGAAACTAGCTGAAATTGAAATGAAGGAAGAGCTGTTCTCTACTTTTTGTCAGTTCCTTAGTGACTTTGACAAGCATTATAGTACAATAGAGAAGATAGACCTCTTTGAAGTAAAAATTAAAGATGTCCATTGTTACTTTGAATCTTTTCATGGTAAGATGGATTATCACCCAGCACTGAATGCTTTGAAGGAATCATGGGGTATATGGCTGATACTTCATACAGACCAGATTAACATACACAGTGACCGTACACACCTGAAAGAAGACTTAATCCAGAACTTGCAGGACACAAGTAACAAACTTTTACAAGGTCACAGTGAAAACGTTTATGATCACATACAGCAGGCTTTAGGAAGAACTGCCTTGCACCATCAAAACAAAAATAAATGTGACTATGGAGCGAAATCTTACTGGAAAAAAGCCTCTGACTCAGACAACTACTACAGAGCTGTTGCACTGTATAATCAGGCCTACATTACCATTAACTTGGCCAAAGACGGCTACAAAACTGAGGCACGTTCCTTACTCGAGGAGGCAGAGAAAACCTTACATGTTTACATGTCTGAAACAACCAGAACATTGAGCTTCTGTTCTTTGTCTGTTACTCGAGATTTTGAACCACACCACAGTGGCAGCTGTAACTTACAAATACAAATGCAGGCAAGGATGAACATATTTAACTCATGGAAACAAAATATCAAAAAAATCTGTGATCTGCTTGTATTGGAAAAAGAAGATTTCAAAACTGTGGACTTGAATATTTATAGTTTATTAAATGAGGAGGATTTTGTGTCTTCTACTGAACTTGGCCTCTTTCGTAATTATGGCCTTGCAGTTGTATTTGAGGTAAAACAAAAGCCCAAATTCTCATTTGATGCTCTGATTTGTTGTTTTCTTGGTGTGCTTCAAGTTGTAGCAGGAGTTCTGGTGTGCACTCTGTCAGCTGGTTCCATGTCCTCATTTGGTCTTGGCTTGATCTCAGAAGGTGTGTCTGATATGATCACTGGAGTCATGGGTATGATAAATGGCACATTTGATTGGGCATCATGGGCGATATCTAAAGCAATAAGTATAGGAATCTCTTTGGCCTGTGGGGGATTCAGTGTTCTCAAAAGATCATTCTCCTCTGTGAAAAATGCTGCAAGTAATATTCTCAATGGCACCAAATCCCTAAAAAGTGTTGCATGTAATGCCCTGAAATCAGGTAAAAACATGTTTGTTTCCACAGGTAAATTAGCCAAATCAATGGTGTCATCAGTAAGTGTAAAGAACATGACAAAGACCATGGTTAAACTGAATCTGAAGCATGCAAGTAAATATGCTGTCCAGGAATTGGCAATTCAAGGAGTAAACACTGCTTTGAACACATGCTTCAATGCTACAGTACAAAAGACATTCCAACAAGGATTTCAAAATACTTTAAAGGAATCTGTATGTTCAATATTACACCAAAATAAAGAGTTTGTTCGAACACTCACAGATTTCATCAGCTCAGGAATTCCAAAGGCTGCCTTGCAGAAAGAATCTGGTTCTTACAGGATTAGCAAATCCCTAAAGAAGGAAATGATGGACCATACGGTTTACAATACAAACCTTGTCATGAATGATCTCATTGTAAACTGTAAACAGATACATCATGTGATTAACATACTCTCACACGTATGGGACAAATCAGCAGAGCATGTTGCACACCGACCTTATGCCTGCATCAAGAGTCTTCTGAGTGCTGCAAGCATGTCCACTACCATTTATGAAATGTACTCCTCCATTCCTACTAAACAGACCATTGACTGTAATTTTGTTCCTGCATTTTTGAAGTCCATGCATGAGGAAGCTTTATTTGAGACATATGACCATGATGGAAGGGACACCCTGGAAGATGTCGAAAGGCTTAAAGATGATCTCATTGTTAAAATTTCAGAAGTTCTTTCCCAAACAATGGTGGAGAGTTTTTCTGGGTCTGCCACCTCCTTGTTTACAAAAACATTTACTCAACGACTAAACTCTGTTACTGGAAAAGTAGTTGGTAATTTACTGGGGAGGCATGAAACCCAAAGTTTCTTTGTCAATCAGCAGCATAATTATGATATGAAATCTGCCACTGAATGCAAGGAAAGGCCTTTGTCTGAGGAAGAAATAAATGAGCTCATGTGCTACACTAATACTGTAACTGATGAACAAAAGCCAGCAACAGCTTTAGAAGTTCTTGTTCTTACAAGAAGTAACTTGCTGGAGGGAAAAGGAATTTGCTTAAGTGTTGTAGATAATAAAGGAAATCATCTCGGTGAGGAGACTTACCCAGGAACTGACCCAGCAGCTGGTACTATCAAACTTGTGCTGACAAAAACACCTCAAACTTCTCCAGAGTGAGCTCAATCTTTATTGAACAGAAAACACTACAGAAGAACTATTTTCTTATTTGGTGTGCTTATAGGCATAATGGTTTTTTGTGCCTTACAGAAAAAGAGGAATATGGAGTAAACTGACTCAATGGGCCATGGGTAAAGACACACCTGTCAGTGGCCACATTGATATTATACGACCTGACGGCTCTCGGGAAATTGTGAACTCCACAAATCAGAACTGTCTGTTTCATGCTATCATCCAAGCAACAACTAAAGACCCAAATGATGTTGTACAACAAAAAGCCATAGAACTCAGGAGCAAAGTCAGTCAGGAGGTAAGAGATTATAACATAACAATATTATTAGAGAAATAATAGTGTACAGTATATCTCCCATTGGTGCATACTGTATCCCCTCTGCATGACTTAGGACAGGGAGCCTCCGGGCTGCAGGTAACTACCCCCTCCCTTGTGGGAGAGGAAATGTTCCTGGGTCTTGCCTTGTCACTGCTCCTCATTGCTGAGATCTGTACCCCACACAGAGCACACTGTGCCAAGCTAAGTTTCACCTTTCTTCACCTTCACCAAGATTTATCCTGCATTTCTTAAATAAATTGCACCTTTTTTTACACCAAGAACGCTGTCTCCAATGTGTCTCTGTTGCTAAAACTAGAAAAATATTGTCTTCATACCTGAGTTATGTCACATTTTTACATGTTTTTATCTGACTCATGTTTTATCCCAAATGGAAACAAATGATGATTCATGACACACACAGGTGTGTACTACACACAGTTTCATTTACTAGTCTATATTTGGAGCTCAGATATTTGCATACATTTCATTTCTAAGCCACAGTAGTGCAGGTTTTGTATGTTTCATAGGAGTGGCACACACAAAAAATCAGCTGTAATGCTTAGTTGTTAAGACTGAATGAAATGATATAGACAAAAGCAGGGCAGGGTCAGAATGTGAAGCGTGAATAGAACAGTGAACATATATCACAGGCCTTGAGACAGAGGAAAATTATTTGTCATACTTTTAAATACTCAGCATAAAATTATTATTTAAGTTTGCAGAAATGAAGGCAGCACATTATAAGTGCTAGACTTTAGACTTTAGCTAGACTTTAACAACACTGAGCACGAGTAAATATCTGGCTTAATGTCAGCATGCTAATCATGGTAATTAACAGAGCTAAGCAATTTAAAGATTAAAATTAAATTTACACCATTGAAATTTAAGTAGTTTGGACAAATTACAGTTGTTAAATCTGCTACTATTCCTAAAAAAGTAATCATTGTTAAAGTGGTATAAGATGAATTAAATATATAAATATGTGCTGTTACAGAAAACTGCACAGTCTGTATTAAAAGTATCACAAATTTAGGTATCTAAAAGTATTTATCTGAAGGATGTAGTGGTTGTGTAAACATTACTGCAGTGTATCTGTCAGAAAACAGCCATGGTGTCTGGGTCTCGATGCAGACGGTCCATAGACTTAACAACAATAATAATAATAATAATAATAATAATAATAATAATAATACGAATAATAATAAGAATAATAATAAGAGCAACAACAATAATAGTTGTTATTATTATTATTATTATTATTATTATTATTATTATTATTATTATACCAAGGGATTGAAGATCCACTGCGGCCTATGATGTCTGCTGCTACTTTGACAATATGTTAATAAAATCTGGTGAAGATTGGACAACATTTGAAGGAGAAAGAGCAGTAATGGCAGTTTGAAGGAAGCATCCATAGCATGTTATTGTAATGTTTGACTAGTAGATGGCAGTGGCATGAAAATTGTTGCATACCCTGAGGTCAAAGTCATAAAGATGCCTACCAAGTTGTTGCTGAGATACAGCCTCACTTCATGTTTAATGGATTTGCTGTCAGATTCATTGGACCATTACAGTTAGTTACATTTAAATTTACCTCATCTGACAACCTTACCAAAAGTAATGTACAAAAGTGCTTTCAAGTTTCTATTAATGAATACATCCATCACAGACTAAGAATACCATCAGTTTAACTCTATTTCCTTGGAAAATACAGCAAGAAAACATTTCAAATCCTTTTGATAGTTTTTGTAATGCTTCATGACACACACAGGTGTGTACTACACACAGATGCTTTTACTAGTCTATATTTGGAGCTCAGATATTTGCTTACATTACATTTACATAGGAGTGGCACACAAACAGAAATCAGCTGTAATGCTTAGTTGTTAAGACTAAATGAAATGATATAGACAAAAGCAGGGCAGGGTCAGAATGTGGAGCGTGAATAGAACAGTGAACATATATTATAGGCCTTGAGACAGAGGAAAATTATTTGTCATACTTTTAAATATTCTCCATAAAATTATAATTTAAGTTTGCAGAAATGAATGCAGCACATTATAAGTGCTAGACTTTAGACTTTAGGCTTGTAGTAAACTCTAACAGCTTTAACAGTTTTAACAGAACCCTTCTGTGTAATATAATGTGGAGGTTATAAGATATGTGTTTAATAATTTACTGTACAGTTCATAAAACTCACCTGGTGTCTGTTCATAGCCGATGCCGGTGTGTGAAGCAAATAGGACAGGTTAGGCAAGAATAATTAAATTTTTGTTTCCTTAAGGTGGAGTGGAAATATGATGCACAGTAGGTGTAGTTACACACTACACACATATTTAAGAGACTCAAGAGGTTTATTTCTTATTTGTACTGTACAGTACAGACTGTTTTGAAGAGATAAACGAACTTAAACCAATAGTAATAATAAGTAATAAATTAGAGCTCTGTAAATCTGTACATACAGTGTTGTTCTTTCAGCTGCTTTCTGTTCAGGTCACCAGAGAAGATCATCCAGTCCACATATTTGATGTTGCACATGTTTACAAATGCCCTTCTCATTGTGCTGTGGCAATGAGAGCACCAGATCCTGCATGTGGAGCACCAGGGAACCAAATTCGAGAAACTTAATTAAATAACCTAAATTAAAATAATTAAACCTGTTTGCCTAAAAATGTGTAGGTCCTAAAATGTATACAGTAGGTCCTAATATGTGTATTATGAGTTTTGCTGTAGTGTCATATAGCAAGCATCATGAACAAGGCTGTGTTCAAAGTGTTGAAGCTCCCAAGCTGAGGTCCACAACATTTTATATGGGAACTTAGACTTATGTGGGAAATCTAAGAGATATAACATTTACATTTACAACATGTGACAGACTCTCTTATCCAGAGCGACTCAAGTACTTCTGGATCATTTGCAGAGGACGAATTGTGTTCAAAGGTAGACCTGCCAGCAGTTGTTGCGAGTCTTGAAATGACAAGAGACTGAACAAGTACCTGAGCAGCCTGTGTGGACAAAAATGGCCGAATCATTCTAATGTTGTAGAGAAGAAACCGATATGAGCGAGTCACATTAGCAACCTGAGAGGAAAAGGACAGTTGATTGTTCATGTTTACCCCAAGGTTGTGAGCTGTGGCTGAAGGAGAGATCAGATCGTTATGCAGGGATATAGCATGACCTGGGGATGAATCACCTGGGATGAACAGCAGTTCAGTTTTGCTAGGATTGAGCATATAATGAAGGGTTCAGATAATGAACTCTACTCCATATAATGGAGTAGAGTTGTACCATTACCAGGCAATGGAATAAAATGTACCACTTGTGGTAGTTAATCTGACTTACTCAAGCTTCCTATGTAGAATTTGGCTGGAGGAAATCTGTAATGAAGTGAAATACAGCTTACATGTTATTTATTTATTTATTTATTTTTATTCAGGGTGTTTCTAATTGAATGTAACCATCAAAAAACTGAGGATGTGCTTTAGTACCCATGGCTTGCATAAAATGCTATTCTTAGACAATGGAATGTTTCTCAAGGAGGAGATTAAAGATTTCATGAGGAAGAATGGCATGTGGCTTTAGATCCTTGCCATCCTTCACTGGACAGTTTAGTAAAGTAGGCTGTTCAAACCATCAAGGAAGGGATGAGAAAGACCAAAGGTGGGACAAGAAGAAGAAAGGAACACAAGGTAAGGTACTTAATTGTCATTGAAATCTCAAACAGCAAGAATCATAAACCGAAAGTAAGTTAAGAGGTTAAAAAGAGAAGGATTAAGAAAAGAGAATAATGTAAAAGAAATATAAAAGATTGCACACGAGTGTAATGTCACCCATACAGTATGTACTTTAAATACAGTATACTAATGTTACCCCTACAGTATATTTATGTTACTCCTACAGTATATTAACATTATTTTACAGTGAGGTCTCGCTGTGTTGCTTAAGTTGCATTGTTGTGTTAATTACAGCTTGTTTATTTGTAATTTTTGCTTAAAAAATACACACAACAACAAAAATGCACCAAAATTCTGGCAAGGATGAATTCATAGTCGTCTAGACTGAGACTTGTAATATTTCTGTATCAGAAAAAAAAAACACAGCATTGTTTCTCCAAATATGGGTGTGTTTTATAAAGAGCAAATGGAGGAACACTGCGCATGCGTACAGTCTCACCATGCAAAAAGTTGCAAGAGTGTTGAAGAGTGATAGGAAAGTGCCCTCAGTCAACCTTGACAGCTTAAAGACTCCTGACAGGTTAAAGACGGTTTAATAATAGGTCTCTTTGCGGGAGACAGATGTGATGCTGCAGTGAATTCTGTAAGTAAAAGAGCTTTATTTATAATAATAAAAAGCGAAAGTAAAACATTATGATTCTTCCTTATGTATCTCACACAAAGCGTGTTGTTTATTTTCGCTTTCAGACGGTCACTGAGGACCAGTAAGTAATAGTTCACACAATGTTTAATACAGAAACATTCATTTAGTGTGCAGAATTTATCTAAATTCAATTCAAGTTTATTTCTATAGTCATTTTTACAATAGACTTTGTCTCTAAGCAGCTTTACAGAACATGAAAATAACAACAAAATGCTTTTATAGAGAATACTATGTACTGTAATATAAAAAATGTATACATTCATTAACTTTTGATTCTTTTTGTAATCGCAAAGGTCTTGGACTAATGCATTTGAACATACGTAGTCTTCTTCCCAAAGTTGCTGAACTTACTGCATACGTTCACACTGCAGGGTGGGGGGGGGTTGCTGTCTATTGTAAGGATAATTTACAATGTTCAGTAATTACCTCAAAATCTGTTGCTAAACAGTTCGAGTTAATACTTTTAAAAATTGCCTTATAAAAAATGTTTATATCACTGTAGTTGGTTGTTACAGACCACCCTCTGCTCCTGTAAGCGCTTTGACTGCCTTAAGTGAAATAATGATCCTCACATCTCACATCAAACAATATGTTTGATCTATGGAATCTGGCTCATTAATTGATATTATTCTCACTAATAAGCCAGAGAGGTATACATCTGGAGAGTTCTGTCAAAGCCTTAGTGATCACTGTAACATAGCCTGTGTCTGTAAGGGCTCCGCCTTAAGAAATCCTCCGGTGCTTGTTTTTAAACGTTGTTTGAAAAAGTTTAATGAACAGGCTTTTTTGAATGACCTGGTTGTTATAGATTGGTATAGAATTGGGCTTATTCCTGACATTGAAGATCCCTGGGCATATTTTAAATTCTTGTTTAGTTCTGTTTTGAACAAACATGCCCCTATTAAAAAGTTTAGAGTAAAAAATCGTCTCAGTCCTTGGTTTAGTCCTGATCTATCAGACTTTATTCGTCAAAAACACACTTTTTGGTGTAGAGCAAAGGCTTCTAATAATATCTCTGATTGGCAAGCATACAGGGCTATACAAAATAAATGTACCCAGTCCATTAGACAGGCAAAATCCAGCTATTTCAAGCATAGTTTTACTGTTAATGGTTCTGATCCCCGAAAATTTTGGAATACCATCAAAAAAATGGAAAACAAAAATATCTCTCCCCGTTTACTCACTGTAATTAATCACAATGGTGTTGTTATTACTGACAAATCAAAAGTGATTGATCAATTTAACCGACATTTTGTTAATGCTGGCTTTGCTTATGAGAATAGGTCCGGTACTTCTATTTGTTCTCCTGTTAATTTGGCATCTGCTAGGCATTCACCAGCCTCAGGTCTCTCATCCATCTCTTTTAAGTCTATACGAGAGATCGATGTACTAGAGGAATTGCTCAACATGGATATTCATAAACCCGCTGGCTTGGATGAATTAGATTCAATATTTTTAAAGAAATCAGCTTATATTATTGCCATGCCTATCACTTACCTATCGCATGCCTATTGCATTTTTAATCTCTCACTCCATACTGGTGTTTTCCCGAGGGACTGGAAATCTGCTGCTGTAACCCCACTTTTTAAAGGGGGTGATAATTCAGATTTAAATTGCGATAGACCTATTTCCATCTTTCCCTGTCTCTCTAAAGTACTAAAGAAGTTGGTCAATAAGCAAGTTATGCACAATTTGGAGACTTATAATGTTCTTAATCAGTTTCAGTCTGGTTTCAGATCCGGTCATAGTTGTATCACTGCTTCACTTAAGGTTTTCAATGATATCATATGTGCAGTTGACAACAAGGAGTACTGTGTGGCTGCATTTGTTGATCTGGCAAAAGCTTTTGACTCTGTGGACCACAAAATATTGATGGATAGGCTAAGAGATATTGTATTCTCTGAGAGCTGTCTGGCCTGGTTCAAGAGTTACTGTTCTGATCGTTCACAATCAGTAAGGGTGGAGGGGTTTTGGTCAGATGCCCTGCCACTATTTAAAGGGGTCCCACAAGGAAGCATTTTGGGGCCTACACTTTTTAACATTTATATTAATGATATTCCTCTTGCTGCAGGTGATTCTCAAGTACATTTATACGCAGATGACACTATCATTTATACATCCCATTCTTCCTTGACAAGCATTTTCTTTACTGCAGGCTAGTTTTACTTGTATCCAACATGCTTTTTCTAATTATCATCTGGTTTTAAACACAACCAAAACAAAATGCATGGTTTTCGACAGAAATCTTCTTTTACCCTTCTTTGAAACAACTTCTGGTCAAAACGACAGTGCTTCCAATATTGGATTATGGTGATGTAGTTTATAGGTCCGCTTCAAAAACTTTCCTTCGTAAACTGGATGTTATTTATCCGCTTTGTGGCTGGAGCTTCATTTAACACTCACCATTGCCTCCTGTACTCTTTATTGAATTGGTCTTCTCTTCATTCTCGCAGACAAACTCATTGGTTTCTGTTCATTTATAAAACTCTTATTGGTAAAACTTCCTTGTACTTACAGTCCCTTCTTAATGTTTATAATACAAGTCGTGATCTGCGCTCTAGCCGATTCTTTAATTTTCGCATTCCTAAAGTCTGTACGTCCTTTGGTCGATGCTCTTTTCAGTTTTCTGCTGCCTATGATTGGAATCACCTGCAGCTGACTCTTAAGCTTAGTTCATTTATATTGCTTTCTTCCTTTAAATATTCAATTCAGTCACTAACTCAAGATCACTGTACTTGTTTTTAGTTTTTTGTTTGTTTTCATTGTTTATAGCTGTTTGTGTATTGTATTTGTTTTTTTTTTCTTGCCGCTTTGTCAGGTCGTCATTGTAAATGAGAACTGGTTCTCAATTGACTCACCTGGTTAAATAAAGAAATAATAATATAATACAATGTTCAAGATTAATATTAGATATATTTAAATGTGTTTGTATTTATCTCCAATGAGCAAGTCTAAGGTGACTCAGGAGCAGTGTTGTAATGTAACAGAGTACAAATACTTTGTTACTGTACTTAAGTAGAAATTTCACGTATCTGTACTTTACTTCGCTATTTAAATTTGTCAACTTTCACTTTTACTTCACTACATTTTCTAGATAAAATGTATACTTTTACTCCGCTATATTTCCACTAAGCATCTTTGTTACTCGTTACTACAAAATAAAATCAGAAGAAATGTGTGCGACTGCAATAAGGGAGGTTTGGCGAATTACTGCTGCTAGATTGCATTACGTTCCGCACGCAGTATTTCAGTGTAATGTTGCCAAAAGGAGGCGGAAGCACAACTGAAACCGTCATGGAAGCACCTACTCAAGGACCTCCCGTTATCACAGACCAGGGGTGGCCAACAAGTCAGAGACCAAGAACCACATTTTTTACTGTGTTACCGCAAAGAGCCACATCATACACATGGGCACACATGATCATGACCTTTTCCCTGCCATTTTGAGAGCGAACTTGACACAAATTGTTTACTCAAATGATCTTGCTCCTACTGGGAAACTTTGAGGTATTTTCATCCTACTCACATGCGCGTTTGACGAAAATACCGTATTGAACTCAAGCGAAGCGAACACGCACATTAAAAAGACACAAATACAAACTTTAATATGAACGTACAGTACCAGTGTTCTGCGCTTGTAGTGTACTGTACTGTATGTTAAAACTACTGTACATATTGTTGCTCTATTGATATGAGTCAACAGTTATCAACTCAAAAGTTGTCACCAGTGCATACAGGAGTGTGTGCATGTGCTCTTTTCCCTTTATTTTTATCCAGTTTAATGCTTTATTGTTGAATAATGTATTTTCCTCTAAACACTGTATTGTTAACATTGTGAACTTGAACACATTGCAGTGTTACCTGTTTTTTGTCAACAATAAAAAATTAAATTGTGTTCTTGTTTAATTTCTTATTAAAGAAATTAAAATCTCATTTAAGTAGTATAATTTAAATTATAAGACATTAATAGTTATTTTATAAAACATATGCTCAAAAACATTAGTAATGTGAACTAATGAATTTCAGTAAAGACTACTAATGTAAACTTGATTTGTCTATCGCATGACTTGAGATTATATGTTCAAACAACTTAACTTGTCCTGCACAACGGGTTTCCTTGCAAATTTCTAGTAATGTCAACTAATTCGAGTTGAGTGTATGGCCAAAAGGTTGTGGACACTCACATGCTTATGTAATTTGTTCCAAAACTGTTATCACAATGTTGGATGTTCACAATTATTGTATAGTAAAAAATGTATTTGTGGGCAGTTACCCCTTACACTATACTAATGTTACCCCCTACAGTATACTAATGTTACCCCCTACAGTATACTAATGTTACCCCTACAGTATAGTAATGTTACCCCTACAGTATACTAATGTTACACCTACAGTATACTAATGTTACCCCTACAGTATACTAATGTTACCCCCTACAGTATACTAATGTTACCCCTACATTATACTAATGTTACCCCCTACACTATACTAATGTTACCCCTACACTATACTAATGTAACCCCTACAGTATATTAATGTTACCCCTACAGTATACTAATGTTACCCCTACAGTATACTAATGTTACCCTCTCCAGTATACTAATGTTCAGTGTTGTAATGTAACGGAGTACAAATACTTCGTTACCGTACTTAAGTAGAAATTTCACGGATCTGTACTTTACTTCGCTATTTAAATTTCTGTCAACTTTCACTTTTACTTCACTACATTTCCTAGATAAAATGTACACTTTTACTCCGTTATATTTCCATTAAGCATCTTTGTTACTCGTTAATACAAAATAAAATCAGAAGAAATGTGTGCGACTGCTCCTAGATTGCATTACGCTCCGCACGCTCTATTTCAGTGTAATGTTGCCAAAGGGGGAGGAAGCACAACAGAAACCGACATGGAAGCACCTACTGGAGGACCTCCCGTTATTGTAGATGACCACCTCGATGATAGTGGTGAACTCGGTGAACAGGGTGAAGAAGATAACGTTATACACCCGTGGCCGTATTTGCAAGAAATGTTTCTGTACATTGGAATGAAAGATTTTTCCTACCAGATGAAGTGCCTCTTATGTCTACAGAAAATCACTGAAATTTTACTTTTTACTTTTACTTCAAATACTTAAGTACATTAAATATCAGAAAATGACTTTTGATACTTAAGTACAGTAAATATCAGATACTTTAAGACTTTTACTTGAGTAATATTCTAAAAGGTAACTTTCACTTCTATTGAAGTCTTTTTCTAGTACGATACTTGTACTTTTACTCAAGTATTGCTTTCTAGTACTTTATACAACACTGCTAATGTTACCCGTACAGTGTACTTATGTTACTGCTACAGTATAGTAATGTTACCCCTACAGTATAGTAATGTTAACCATACAGTATACTAATGTTACTGCTACAGTATACTAATGTTACCCCTACAGTATACTAATGTTAACCCCTACAATATAGTAATGTTACCCCTACAGTACACGAATGTTACCCCTACAGTATACTAATGTTACTGCTACAGTATAGTAATGTTACCCCTACAGTATACTAATGTTTCCCCTACAGTATACTAATGTTAACCCTACAGTATACTAATGTTACCCACTACAGTATACTAATGTTACCCCTACAGTACATTAATGTTATTTTACAGTGAGGTAATATTGTGTTGCTAAAATTGCATTGTTGTGTTAATGACAGATTGTTTATTTGTAACACACAACAACAAAAATGCACCAAAATTCCAGCTACAGTAGGATGAATCTATAGACATCTAGGCTGAGACTTGTATTGTTTCTGCATCTGAAAAAACACAGCATTCTTTCTCCAAATATGGGTGTGTTTTATAAAGAGGAAATGGAGGAAAAGGAAGCCGAGGTGTGGTGGGTTTTACTTATTAAAATTGCCTGCAGACTTTCAGTTTATTTTAGATAAATCAGATGAGTGACTAAAAGTGGTCACATTCACTGATAGGGTAGAGAAACTTTATCTCCTGCTGCATGTGGGCTCTGCTTGCACTTACAGTTGCAAAAGTTTTGAAGAGTGATAAAAAAGTGTCCTCAGTCAACCTTGACAGCTTAAGGAGAAGACAGCTTGAGAGGTTAAAGACGTTTTAATAATCGGCCTCTCTGTGGGAGACAGACGTGATGCTGCAGTGAATTCTGTAAGTAAAAGAGCTTTATTTATAATAATAAAAAGCAAAAGTAAAATGTTATGATTCTTTCTCATGTATCTCACACAATGCCTGTTGTTCAGACTGAGGACCAGTAAGTAGTAGTTCACACAATGTTTAATAAAGAAACATTCATTTAGTGTGCAGATATTATTCAAGTAGATATTCAATTCAAGTTATTTCTACAGTCATTTTAACAATAGACTTTGTCTCTAAGCAGCTTTACAGAACATAAACATAACAACAAAATGTTATTATAGAGAATAATATAATACAATGTTCTAGATTAATATTAGATATATTTAAATATGTTTGTATTTATCCCTAATGAGCAAGTGAGGTGACTCAGGTGACTGTGGGGAGGAAAAACTCCCTTATGCCCCTTTTCCACCGAGGCAGTTTGAGTGCTGGTTCGGAGCCAGAGCCTAATTTAGAACCACTTCTTTCTTTTTCGACAGCCAAAGCACCAGCTCTGAACCAGGAAAAGTGGTTCTTAAGTAGCACCAAAACGTTGCTGGTCTAGACTTAAGAACCGCTTGTGTCAGGAGCTGGGGGTGGGGCTACTGTTTAATACACTTTTACTTTACTGCAATATGATACATTATCAGCACACATGATAGTAAGTAGCTACATGCTAAGGCTAGCTTTTTCTGTGTTAATGATAAAATAACGTTATGTACTTTCTTGATTACAACCTCCGTTTATACAAATTACATGGAGCTGCACGTACACGTTGGATTCGCCGCGTTTGGATGCCAATGTAGGTTCACAAAGCCACGAGTATTAACAGTAAAGCAACATCCGCCATTGTGTGACACTTACAGTATACAGTGACGTCAGACTCGGCTCTGTGATGGCTCTCTAGCTGATGGAAAGGCAAACTGGTTCTTAGAAAGTTCGCCAGTAGAACCAACTTTGAACCAGCACCAGCACTAGCTCTGAACCAGCACCTGGTTCTTTTGGTGGAAAAGGGGTATTAGATGGTAAAGGAGGAACCAGACTCAAAGTAAAACCTCATCCTCATATGAGTGACACTGGGGATGTGATTATAAATATACAGTCTGATAAATGTTGTATTGGTGAAGAGATTGTTCTTAAAGACCACATGGAGTTGGTATCTGATCTTAGATTGTCTGAATACTTCATGAGTCAGAGTCCAACTGGAGTTGGAACATCTGTGGAACATCTCAGGATAGCACATGTTATATCTAGAAACACATGTACTGTACCTTTATAACTCTATTTATCCACCTGTCTGTATCTTCATTTCTGGACTGTGGTTCATCCAGCTGCTCTTTCTGAGAGCACGGTCAAAGGAACCGCACATAGATTTCAGGGTCGCTGCTTTTAGATACTTACGGTAATAGCACTGAAAACGGAACAGCTCCTACAGCACAGAACAATAAAGTGTACAGAATTTATGAAACAGTCCACAGAATTTAGAATAAGACTAAAGGCTTAATGTTTTAATAATCATTAGATATTAAAAATGGTAAAAGTAAAATATATACATATATAAAAATCTACAATCCTCATTTCACATCCTTTCAGCAGGACCTCATGTAGAGAGAAAATAAAGTTCAACCAGTTTTACTGTGGAATGTTTTATAATCCCTCTTCAGTCACCATATCTGGCTATATAATTGTGCCAGGAAGCACATTTTAATAAACTATAAAATGGAAATTTAAAAATATTAGTAGATAAAACTCTCTCAGATCACTTTGTAATAGGGCTGGGTGATAAAACGATAACGATATGTATCACGATAGACACATGAACGATAGCGATAGAAAATGTGCTCGATAAAAGGTTTGATATTTTTTATCCTTCGTCGGAAGAAAACAGAAGTTGCGAAGCAAGCTTGGTTTCATTAACAAAGGCAATCGCTCTCTGGTAACCTAGCAATGTAGGTAGTGACACGCTAACAGCCAATCATGTAACAGTATCATGTTTGGTTGTGCCATATTGTTGTCTGCTGGTCTGCTAGATTCTGCTTCAGTAACCGGCGACTGATAAGCAGCAAAATGAGCGCCGCTGCGAGCGAGGAAATTGTAAATAAAAGAGGAAAAGTCAGCTCGCCAGTACGGCAGTTTTTTTGGATATTATAAGTAGGGCTGAAACGATTCCTCAAGTAACTCAATTACAAAAATTATTCGAGGCAAATTCCTCTGCCTCAAAGCCACTTTTAATTCATTTTAAAGCTCACGTCATGTTCTTGTGCAATTACTGTGTGTGTGTGTGTGTGCGTGTGTGTGACAACGCGCTTACGTCAAAGCGGAAGGAGACGCGAGGAGTTAGCGGTCTTTTATGCATGCTAGTGCGGGCTGCAAATGGAAGGGCGTGATAACAATGACAATGAGCAAAGAGCAGAAACAAACAGGAGAAAACGACAGAAAATGTCCAAGGTTTGGGATCATTTCAAATCGAAAAGTAAAGAAAATGCCATGGCATGTGTCCATTGCAAGATCGAGCTGGCATACCACAACATGCACGTCGTCCATGCTTATATATGCTTAAAGCACTTGGTATGAAACCATGCATAGGTCCAAGTTCCTGTCCATGTTTTTGCCTCTTAATTACCACAAATCATTCCAAGAAGACAGTAAAGGCTTATGTTATGCCTGAGCTGTAGATTTAGAATCTTTTAGTTCTGAAGTTAAGTTGCATGGCAGTATTTTTGTATTATTATTATTATTATTATTATTATTATTATTACTATTTATTTTAATGTATGCCTTAGTTAATTTTTTTGTTTTTGCATCTCAGAAAAGCTTTCCTTCAAAGCCCAGAATATTTGGCACTTAAATGTACTTAATTCTTCTCAGTCTTCTCAGACAGAAACAATGGGTAAAATGTCTAAATGTTTATTTGTGATAGAAAATATTGTATAAAAGGAAACCAATTAGTTGTTCATTTTAAGAGACCTGTCTTATTTTCTCTTGTATATTTAATATTGCTCTTTAATTAAGCAAAAATACATTTTATCCAATTAATCGACTAATCAATGAAATTTTCAGTAGAATACTCGATTACTAAAATATTCGATAGCTACAGCCTTAATCTCAGTCGACCTCAGTTTTATTTACGTTTACAAAACACTGCACATATTTTAAAACACTTTATTCACCAGAAGGTGAACAGCTAGTGAACTTCCCAGCACTAAACTTGCACTAAATTCTCAGGTTTCTCTATGTTTATATTTAACACTTTGCACTATTTTATTACACTTTATTAAGCATTTCTTACATTTACTTTCATTTTGCACCTTAAATGTTAAGAGATAATTGTTCAGTGTTCATTGTGACATTAGACTTATGTTACATTATAATTATTGGAGTTTTCCTGGTTGTTGACATTTCTGTCTTAATAACTGAGGGGATTCTGATCAGAGGAAGGTTTAAGTTTAAAATAAAAATGTTTAAATGTAATATATTTTTATCCTGGTCCTATTTTAAAGGGGTCATAAAAAATATCAATAATTATCGATATCGACCGATATGAAACTGATATCGTGATACACTTTTCAGTCATATCACCCAGCCCTAATCTGTAATGTTCACAATAAAGATCAGCCAATTTTACTCTGGAATGTTTTAATAATTCCTCATAATTAAATCATCATACCTGGGAGTATAACTGCACCTGGAGGTACATTTTAATCCATTATAACATAGATGTTTCAAAATGTTAGTTAATAAAACCATCTCACTTCCCTTCACAATGACCTACTGTATGTTCACAATAAATATCAAATAATTCTACTCTCTAATTTTCATTCAAAATTCAATATTTATGTCCATTTAACTCAACCAGAAGCTGAATTTGATCCATTATAAATTTAACATTTCGATATGTTAGTTGATCAAGTCAGATCCTTTCATAATGGCCTAGTCTAGTCATATTTACAATGTCTGTAATCCATTATGAAATTATAATTAAAATTGTATTTGCCACATACAGTACATAAACATACACAGGATGATATGAAGTGGGATGTGTTTTAGTAAAGTAGAAGTTTAAGGAAAAATAGTAAAATGGGTAGAAGTACAGAACTACAGAGAAAAATTAAAATGTAGATACAATTAAACATGTACATATATACAGGGCAGGGCATAATATACAGTTCAACTAATTTAATCCATAATAAAATGCTTTATGGATCTTTATTTTAAGAATACTCCTACGGTATAATAATGTTACCCCTACAGTATACTAATGTTACCCCTACAGTATAATAATGTTACCCTTACAGTATACTAATGTTACCCCTGCAGTATAATAATGTTACCCTTACAGTATACTAATGTTACCCCTGCAGTATAATAATGTTACCCTTACAGTATACTAATGTTACCCCTGCAGTATAATAATGTTACCCTTACAGTATACTAATGAAACCCCTGCATTATAATAATGTTACCCCTGCAGTATAATAATGTTACCCTTACAGTATACTAATGTTACCCCTGCAGTATAATAATGTTACCCCTACAGTATAATAATGTTACCCTTACAGTATACTAATGTTACCCCTACAGTGTACTAATGTTACCCTTACAGTATACTAATGTTACCCTTACAGTATACTAATGTTACCCCTTCAGTATATTAATGTATACTAATAAGTAACTTAAATTCACAGTGGGCCAAAATATAAAACTGAGATAAAGTCACGGGCCAAACTGAATATTTATTGAAAAATTAACTGATGTGTAATGTTCAACCTTTTTCATATGGAAACAAACTTTAGTTTTGCTTGAACACAGGATTTGGAACAACCAGAGCTTGATATTACAAACACATAAGAAATTAAATTTGAAATAAAAGACACATCAGTGTTGTTTATTTTTTATTTAAATAAATCAAATAAATGATTCCTCTCACTGTATCATTTTAAGTTCTTTTTTGAAGTGGATCTTTTTCAAAACCAACAACAAAAAAACCAAAAATATTCATTTCATTCAATGAAAATCCAACTTTTCGACTATTAACAGTTCATGCATTGGAGTAGAAAAAGTGCATAAAGAAAACATACATTCAAACTCAGTTTGTTACACTCTGTTTAGTTTCATAGTCTTTAGTTTCAGCTTGCTAGGGTTAGGCCCGCGGGCCTGAGTTTGACATATGTGTTCTAGATGGACAGGGCAAAATTTCACAGGGGTTGGATGCACTAAAAGAGGAGTGGATCACATCAATTTTGTCATGAATGAATTTTAAAAAATCCTCACAGACATTATTTGATGGCTCAATCTTGAGTAAGTTACTAGGATTAATAATTGAATCTATAGTGCTAAAAAGAATTTTGGGAGAATTGCAATGACTCTGCTGATAACATCAGAAAAAAATTGTTTCTGGCTGCTTTTGCTACCTTTTGAAATGTATCCAAGCAGAAGTTAAAAATGTTTTATAAGACAGTAAGATGATCTTTTTTCCACTTCCTCTCAGCTTTCTGGCAATCCTGAGTGAGATGGTGGATAGAGTCATCAAGCCATGGCTGAGATTTAAATTTAGGAAATCTAAATTTAACAGGGGCTACAGAATCCAGAATGGAAGTGCAGGAAGAGTTAAAAAGTTCAAGTAATTTATCCAGATTGGAGGAGTCCGGAACTGAGAGTAAAGAGTTGCATTGTTTTGATAGCTGTCGATAAACAGATTTACAGTTTCAGAATTTATACAACTCATAGGATACCCTGAGGTTTTTGTAGTACATAGATCGTAAAACAGCGTAGTGTTGAATACAATTGGTTTGTGGTCAGAAAATACAATGTCTTCAATGTTAATAGAGAGACCAGAGGACAAAATAAGGTCTAGAGTATTGCCATGGACATGTGTAGCCTCCTGAACATGTTGAACGAGGCCAAACGAATCACAGACCCAGCTAAACTCAGTAACCAAGGGCTTACCTGGGCAGGACATGGATATTAAAGTCACCAAGGATGACTAGACGGTCGTATAATGTCATAGCCTGGGATAAAACGTCTGCAAAGTCCTCTGTAATGTATTTGTCCAGCCTGGGAGGGCTATAGACCAAGGCACAACGTACCGGAGAAGTAATCGACGTAATTTCAACACATTGTAGTTCAAATGAGAGATAGTGCTTAACTGAGAAGGTCCTAAGTTGAAAGTGTTTTTTAAAAACCACAGCGACTCCTCCTCCTCGTCTTCCATCGCATCTAGGGGTGCTAAAATAGCAGCAGTCAGGTGGACAGAGTTCGCCAAAGATGTTTCCTTTTAAAAATAAAAAGTCCAATCGGTGGGAGATAAAAAAAATTGTTAAGAATAAAAGACTTATTCGATACTGATCTGGCGTTTATCAAAGCCATTTTAAAGTTTAGATGTAGACTGTTGTAGTGGTTTGCAGGCACGTTTCAACTGTTGGATATTAGAGGAATTTACACCTCTGGCTCTGATGCGTATTCTTGGGGATCGCACTGTAGCAGGTAATCCAGTTGAGGCTGGGAGAAAAGGCAGATGATAACGATGCCTTAGATCTATCGAACGTCGTGTCGCATAAAAGCCTAGAAGTTTGTAGTAGCGGCAAAGCGACAGCTGTTGTGAGGAACAGTATGAAATTCTCTCCTAATCCTCACTAGGACACCTCCACAAGTTCCCCTCTTTCTGCTACATTTCCTAATGTAAGCAATACAGCAGGGCGGATGACGAAGCCATGTTTCAGACCAAAAAGGGAACGAGGAAGAGTGGTGTAGAGTAGAGCAAATCCTCGTGTAAACTTCCATAGAATCCACAGAGTTTCCTATGTCTAGCAAAAACTGCCGATTATAAGTTATGCCGCTCTTAACAGGCATAATTAAAAATTGCAATAAAAAGACAGAGATAAGGAACCATTTTTGAGCAAATTGAAAGGTTTGGAGTAGACGGCATGCCGACAGGTACACTGGCGCCATCTTGACCCCACCTTTTCTATGGAGAACCCATGAGAGGAAATAACTTCACCAAGAGAGTGAGTATACAGGGAGAAAAGAAGCGGACCAAGTACTGAGCCCTGTGAAACAACAGTGGTGAGTCTGCATGGAGCAGATGTCACTCCCCTCCGTGTTACCTGATATGAGCGTTCTTCCAGGTAGGAAGCGAACCATTCCCAAGCTGATCCGCAAATCCCAAGACTCCTGAGGGTGGACAAAATAGTCTTGTGGTTGACCGTATCAAACACTGTTGAAAGGTAAAGGAGGATAAGGACGGATGACAGTTTGGCTGATCTAGCAGCATGTAGTTTCTTAGAGACATCCAAAAGGGCTGTCTCTGTGGAATGAGCTGCTTTAAAGCCAGACTGTTTGGGATCTTGAAGGTTGTTCTGTGAGAGATAGACAGACAGTTGATTATAGACAATGTGTTCAAGAATTTTTGAAAGAAACGAGAGAAGTGATACCGGTCGGTAGTTACTTTTGTCTGACGGATCCAGAGCAGGTTTCTTTAGGATGAGAATAATTCTTGCTCTCTTGAAAGTACAGTAGTTGGTACCTGACCAGATGCTATGGATCTATTGATGATAGTGGTAATGAAGGGCAAAAGGTCTTGCGAGATGGTCTGGAGCATAGTGGAAGGGAGTGGATGCAATGGGCAAGTGGTAGGATTGCAAGACTGGATAAGTTGTAAAATCTCTTCTGCTGCTACAGTTGAGAACTGCGATAATGAAGGAGTAGAGAATCCATACTCTGAGATGTAAGTGCAGTCGGGGCTGAAGTGAAGGTCCGGCAGATTTCCTCAATCTTCTCATTGTAGAAAGAAGCAAAGTCTTCTGCAGTCAGAGAGGATGAAGAAGGAGGTGGAGCCGGG
The DNA here is from genome assembly GCF_030014155.1 of Tachysurus vachellii. Classification (NCBI taxonomy): domain Eukaryota; kingdom Metazoa; phylum Chordata; class Actinopteri; order Siluriformes; family Bagridae; genus Tachysurus; species Tachysurus vachellii. The sequence continues at coordinate 30,052,223 of NC_083466.1, forward strand.
AGGTTGACTAGAGTAGAGATGATGTTGTGGAGCTTCCGAGGGTCTTGGGCCGAAGCTTCAAGCTTTTTCTTGTAGAATGAAGTCTTGGCAGAAGTCACATCTGAGGAGAACTTGGCCAGGAGTGTTCGGTAAGAATCAAGATCTGCATCAAGTTGTGATTTCTTCCACTTTCTCTCGGATGATCTTAGCTCTCTTCGATTGTTGTGCAGCACATCTGAAATCCAAGGAGCAGAACAAGAAGTTTTCTTGGGTTTAGTGGACAGAGGGCAGAGAAAGTCCATAGTTGAGGAAAGAGATGAGAGGAAAGTATCTGTGGCCGAGTCCAAGGGTAGTGAGGAAAAAGACTCAGGATCAGGAAGAGAAGAAAGAGTGCCAGAAGCTACAGAAGAAGGGGAGACAGAGTGAAGGTTGCGGCGGGTAAGAGCGAGGGGGTGAGAGGTAGTTTTAGGTAGGACAGGTAGAGTGATGGTGTACCAGGTGATGATCGGAGACGTGTTGTGGGGTAGCAGTCATGTCTGTAGCTGGAGAAGGACGGGTGAAAACCAGGTCCAGCACATTGCCTCCTTTGTGTGTGGGGATGTAGCTGTTGAGTGTGAGTGTGAATGAGTCGAGAAGAGTCAGGAGGGAAGAAGATTGAAGCTTGTCAGAGGGGAGCTATCGGTAGGGAAAGCACTAAGCAGTGTGTCCATTTCTACCAGGAAGTCTCCTAGGGGACCAGGAGGGTGGTAGACAACAAAGATAACAAGGTTGATTGGAGAGGTGACTGAAATGGCATGGAATTCAAAAGAGGAGATGGTTAAATGAAACGAGAAGAGAGGTGTAAAACATCATCTCCTTGACAACAGTAAACCTGTACCACCACCCCTGCCTGTTTCTCGTGGTGAGTGAGAGAAAGCATAGGCAGAGGATAAAGCAGCTGGTGTAGCAGTGTTCTGTGGGGATATCCAGGTCTCTGTTAGCGCAAGAAAATCAAAGGAGTAATGGGAAGTTAAAGCAGAAATAAAATCAGCTTTCTTTACAGCAGACTGGCAATTCCAGAGCCCACCTACCACCACTGTTTGAGACTTACACAACAGAGGAGGGTAGATGAGGTTACTGGGATTGTGACCTCTTCTCTGTGGACAAGAGCGTCTGTGACGGTAAGAGTTGAGTACAGAGATGGGTTTGAGGCAAATATCTGCAGTCAACCAAAAGTGAGAATTAAGGTATGGTAGAATATATCAAACAGAACTAGACACTTATGTTACAATGTGAGAGAGAGATACAAACTACAGTACAAACTGATCATCAGTGTCAGGGCCCTAACACAGGTCCATGTGTGTGTGTGTGTGTCTGTCTGTCTGTCTGTGTGTGTCTGTATGTGTGTGTGTGTGTGTGTGTGTGTCTGTCTGTGTGTGATTGTGTGTGATTGTGTGCCTGTGTGTCTGTCTGTGTGTGTATGTGTGTGTGTGTCTGTATGTTTGTGTGTGTTTCTGTGTGTGTGTGTGTGTGTGTGTGTGTTTCTGTGTGTGTGTGTCTGTGTCTGTGTGTGTCAGGGTTCTGTCATTACATGTTGTTCTTATTTCTTATGCTCTTCCATTGAAGTTACTGTGTTTAGGTACCTGATTATTTCCTCATCATTTCTCACCTGTGCAGTGCTTCAGGTGAAGAAGTGTGCAGTGCTTCAGGTGATGATGTGTACCAGCTGCAGTGTTCCTCACCACCTCCTTCTTTTCCTCATCCTCACGTTCATCACAGGTGAGTGTGATCTCAGTGTCACTGCTCACACTGGACTCAGTTAGTCCCTCTGACAGTCTTACACACGTCTATTAAACAGGGTTTAGGATTCATTTCATTCACTTTCAGGAGTTAATTTGTGTTCAGAGCATCAACATGAAAATTCTTACTGCAGAGATTTTGTTTGTTGAATGTCATAGCATCAGTAAATAAAATTGAATAGGTTTCATTATATTACATTTATGTTCTGTTAAATTTATACATGATTTATACAGAAATATACTTCCAAGTCGGTCCCGTTGCGGTCGGCTGACATCACAAATGCTCCGACTATGCTTTGTTGGTTCTTGTTTATGGAAAGTTCCAGAGGGACATTCAGAACTGTAACCTCCTCTGTTTCACTCAGATAAGGATGAACCCAGTAGTACCAGTAGGTGTTTTTTTTTGCACAGCCCTGTGTAATGATTCAATAGCCCAATTTTTTGTTCAACAGTAAAAATTTCTAATTTTACCTCTTCTCAGTGGAAGAAACCATAAATAAACAAGAATGCATGATTTTTTTCATGTCATGACCATGCAATGAATAAACATGGTTATAACGGCAGTCAATGGGGAAAACAGCCCTGATATGTAAATGAGGGAGAAATAATTAAATCTAAAGCTACACAAAAACTAACAATGCATAAAAGCCAGTGTTATTAGTCATCTTTAACATTTCCAAGACTGTAATAAAGGTAAAAAAAAAAAATCCAGTTCACTTTTTTATATTAAAAAGAAATTATTTTTTGTGTATTTTTATGCAAATTTGTGACATCATTAAATAATTAGTAAATAAATATTTAGCAGTTTTGATCAGAACTGAGGTTGATTAACAGATTTGTGCAAAAAAAAAAAAAAAAGTATGTATTTTTATATTAGTTTAGTTTAGTGTTTTTAAAATGTCCACAAGGGTTAAGATCATTACTGTACCACCTTCATTTTATATTTATCTCATTTTTATTTCACTTTTTTTTATAACAATCTTAACTTTATTTCACAAGAAGCATGTGTATGTGACAAAATATGTTTGAGATGATTTTGAGATATATATTTTAGATATATTTTACTCTGTTTATCTGCTTTTCTCTTTCAGTTCCTGTATCAGCTGTCATTACAGTAAAGGTGGAGTTTAATCAGACTGCTGCTCTGCCCTGTCATCGGAGATGTTCTCGTCAGGTCACATGGACTCTGTTCAATAACCCAGATTATGTAGTGGCTCGGTGTGATCAGACAACCTGCTGGCTAGCAGAAGGATTTTACATCTCCCATGATCAGTATCTGAAAGGAGATCTGACCCTCACCATCACTGTAGCTGATGACAGTAAGAGGAACATATACAGGTGTTGGTGTGATGGCAAAGACATTAATTATGTGCGTCTCAGCATCAAGTGTAAGTGTCTTTAATGCTCTATAGTTTATAAACTCTCACTGATTTAGGTTTTATGTGTTTTATGTGTGTGTGTCTGGTGTTTTTTCTTCTCAGCCATCATATCATCAGTTCAGATGAATCCTTGTGAAGATCTACAGCTGAATTTGCACATATCAGAACAAGTGGAGGTGATCTTTAAACACAGAGATTCAACAGATGGTGTACAGATCTGCAGTGTGTATAAAAGATCACTAAACTGTACAGCTGAATACACACAGAGAACATCACTCACTAACACACTTCTTACACTGAGAGGAGTAAAGAGGACTGATGATGGAGTTTACATCATCAGAGACAAGGAGTATAACGAGACCCTTCATATTTACTTTGTAACAGTAAGAGGTACGTATTCAGTGTGATTTGTGTCAGTGTGTAAAATTCAACAGTCTGATATTGGTCAGAAATCATCGTGAACATTCAGTTAATATAATAAAATAAAACTTAAAGTTGCTCTGAAACTTGACCGTATGAGAACCTGTCATTAAATCCCACATTTTCTACACACAGGTTTTTTTTACTAGTAAATAAATTCTTCTGCAGATGATTTACAAATAAATAAATGTTTAAAACTAACACTGTAAATGAGGCCCAGTGGGTGTGTTATTGGTGTTCAGTTAATCACACTCACTGGCACATGGTGTGTGTTAAATCACTAATAAACTGTGTGTGTGTGTGTGTGTGTGTGTGTGTGTGTGGAGTACAGATCAGAACAAAGATCAGGAGTGTGCTCTACCAGTGTGGAAGATTGTCCTGATAGTAGTGCTTCCGGCTGCTGCACTGATTGTGATATTCCTGATCCTGAGGACTATATATCACAGCAACCGAAGAGATGATGTAAGTAACAGAGACCTGCAGCACTGCGACATCAGAGATCACATGACTGTGTGCTGTAATAAAATCCACATCACCCTGATTAGACATCACTCAGTTACTACATGGACACTTCCACAGAACAAATATAATGATCACCTATAATAACTAAATAAATGTCTTCCAGTCTCACACTGACAACTAAATCCTCTATAGGTTCTTTATAAATGAAGACTGAATTTATCTTCAGTTTTATTCATCAGCCTTTGAGGAGATTGAATTTACTGAACTTTAGGATTTACAGCTAGTGATTAGTATTAATATATAATGTAATAATGCATATATACATATTATTTCTTCTACAGTATATTGTACAGAGGCCCAGGAATGGAGCAGGAGAACCACAGAGCTCTAATGCAATAAAAATGAACCTAATGGAGAATGAAGTAATTATACTGACACACGTGTCCTCTAGTGACACTTGTTTTCGGATTGCATAGGAAACCCTTCCAGAATCCCACTAAAGGATGTGCCCTAGTTTGCATGGGTTAATATTGAAAACACAAGATCAACAATTAGAGTTGCTCTTACCTTGAACGCAGATATCCTTCGAAGTCCCTCGGTCTTCTAACAAAGGTTCTGCTCCAAGGTCTTCTACCTATTCTATTGTTTGAATCTTTAGATGAAGGAGTCAGACTTAGACCTTGTTGTCTTTTCAGGATCCTCACAATGGGAGGCCTTGTTTTTATTAAAAGTAGTGTAATACAAATAGGTGTGTGTAATATATGTAAGGTAAAAGAAAATTACGAACAAAATCTCCGTCAAATAATCAAACAATTCTAGCGTAAGTAGAAATAAGTAAAATGCAAAGATAAAACAAACCAAGAAACACTCTCCTAGTGTAAGCCTGCGTTTGTTCTCCTGATGCACCCTCTATAAGCAATAACAGAGTATAACACAATGAGCTCGCCTCAAGGTGAATACACACTGATAACTGGTTCTAAAAAGCTATTTATAACCTTTTATTAGTATGATCTCATAACGGTCATTCTGCTTCTGTCAGCATCCTGTCAGGTCTTCTCATGATCTCATGCTTCTGCAAAACATCCTGAGAAGTCTCCTAAGCTGCACGGCTGACTGTGTGTTCTTATTCTGCTGGCACAAAGCTGCTGACACAAAAACCTTGTGATTTCTTTTTAAGCTTTCACTGTTACTCTCTGTCTTAATATCTAAACATACTATTGAAAATTATAATCATAATTAAATTATATAATTTCTTAATCACACAATGTTTACATAAATTCATATAAAGATGAAGGAAACTTATCGTTCTATAAAATGGAAAAGAAAACTTATAACAATTCTATAATCTTCTTTCAGCAAGATGTTGGGTCTTGAGCCAACTGTCTATGTACAGTGTCTGTTCAGATATATTTAATTTCTTTATTTCATACAACAATTTTCCCATTTCCTTTAGTTTATCTTCCATAGCTTCCTTTTTCTTTGCTTTCTGTCTTTGTTGTCTTTTACTTCGTTTCTTTTTTTTTTTGTGCTGCATTAATTTCACTTTGCAGGGGGGCACGGTGGCTTAGTGGTTAGCACATTCGTCTCACACCTCCAGGGTTGGGGGTTCGATTCCCACCTCTGCCTTGTGTGTGTGGAGTTTGCATGTTCTCCCCGTGCCTCGGGGGTTTCCTCCGGGTACTCCGGTTTCCTCCCCCGGTCCAAAGACATGCATGGTAGGTTGATTGGCATCTCTGGAAAATTTTCCGTAGTGTGTGATTGTGTGAGTGAATGAGAGTGTGTGTGTGTGCCCTGCGATGGGTTGGCACTCTGTCCAGGGTGTATCCTGCCTTGATGCCCGATGACGCCTGAGATAGGCACAGGCTCCCCGTGACCCGTGGTAGTTCGGTAGAAAATGAATGAATGAATGAATGAATGAATGAATGAATGAATGAATTTCACTTTGCTTCTTTTGGATGAGATTGTCACATAAAGATAACCATGTGCACGTTGTATGGCAGTTGCATGTGATATGGCAGTTACTCCACTCCTAACATTTCTATCCACAGTCTTAAACTAAACACTGCCGAGCATCATGCAACCTAGACATTATATAGCATCAAAAAATAAATGATAATCATAACATTTATTTTTTTACAGTAGCTTACTGTGCTACACCCTTTCCTGATTTGTTTCTTACCTGTTGTTTGTTTCTCTTGATGAGCTGCTCTATATATATGTCTGTCTTGTTGTCATGATTATTGTCAGTCATTATTTGATGTAATGTTGTGTGTAAGCTGGAAGGCTGTGTTATGTTTCCATGTCAGTTTAAGTCTTGTTTATTAAATAAAAACAGTACATGCACCATATGCATAAATTTGGGTTTGATTACCCGCTACCGCTAGAGTTACACCTACTCTAATATTAACACCTATAACAATGGGTGTTGACATTATTTTGTCTGACTGCTGTATATTAAAGAACTGCATATGCAAAAGACAATGTGCGTCCCAATTTAGTGCAGTACTACTGCAACGCACTGCTGGCAGGTCTACCTACAGTATTAACACAATTCGTCCACTGCAAATGATCCAAAATGCAGCTGCGCAACTTGTTTTCAACCTGCCAAAGTACTCCACATCAACCCGCTGCTGCGATCCCTGCACTGGCTTCCGGTAGCTGCACGCATCAGATTGAAAACACTGATGCTGGCCTACAAAGCCAAAAATGGACCTTTTACCTCTAAGCCCCCATCATATCTCACAGTGCACCTCACACCCTCAGATCTACAGCACTGCTCCCACCATCTCTCAGGGTAAGAGACAAGTTTACTACAAGACTCTTCTCTGTTCTGGCACCAAAGTGGTGGAATGAACTTCCCCTAGGAGTCCAGGCAGCTGAGTCACTGGCCATTTTCAAATGATGGTTGAAGACCTACTTATTCATGAAATAACAAACAAACAAACAAAAATAAATAAATAAATAAATAAATTTGGAATAGTGATTTACAGTAGGCTCATGGTATCTTAAGTCTGTACCCTAGTGAACCAGAGTTAATGTATTCAAATATAGAGTCTTACAATCACATTTGTACGTTGCTTTGGATAAGGGCATCTGCCAAATGCTGTAAATGTAAATGTAATATAAGTTGGGATGACTTCACAGTGCATGTGGCACACTGTGCTCATCTGGCAAAGAAATGCAGGGAAGCACAAAATGGTTGATGCACTGAAATTGCTACTTGCAAGATATCCACCGTCCCAGAAATGATGTCAACGAGACCTAAACTTTGTGGACAGGGAAGTGCAGGAAGACACGTTAACAGACACAGACAGTGGAATGTTTGTCAGTCTGTACAGTGTACGTTATACTTTTTTTTAAATAAGGATATTATAATGCTGTCTTACCTAACGTGTTTAAACTTTATACTCATCCGATTTCACCATCTCAAACAGTCTCCTTTGTTCACAAACCCCAGTAGATCCAGCTGAATTCCTAACAGAGATTTATTCTTCAGTGGTCTGTGAATCAAATGCATCCCCGGGCAGTTATACATGCTCACTTGCTTCACATGCTTTCCATCAATGGTGACAGGTGATAATGTTAAGTATGTACCACTCTATGCATTAAACCTTCTGCAGATGACATGACACTACATAGAGTTATACATGAAGGGACCCTGTACAGTCCCTTGACTGGGTCCAGTGCTGCACATCACCATATCTGACACACAGCCATGGAGTCATACATGCTATGGTCTGTCACTTAGGCAGTTAGGTAGCTTCTCTTCAGAAAACATACTTATCTTCTATAAGTGCGCACTACTTTCAACATGGGCAAAAAGTGCAATTTGCATTACAAGGAAATTCACGCTAGTTACAAAACTGAAGTTATAAACTGTTCACGGATGAACTCTTGAGTGCAAAACTGTTAGAAGTCTTAAAGCTATCATAGCAAATCTCTACATTGTAGTCCAAGGACTTCTTTTTGGTTTGGTTTCTAAGGGGTACATGAAATAATAAAGTTATGATATTACCTGTCGAGACACACAATAGATGTGCTCACATCTATAGAGCAGCAACATATCTGCTCTCTGTCCATGACAAATATTGATCACTAATTACTAGTTATTAAGTTACTGTCATTACTCAGTTTATCATAAAAAAATTTAATGCAATTTTTTTGCAACTAATTATGAGTACCTCTTATAATTTTGTTTGCACCTCAGCAAGATGAGTGTGACACAGCCTGGGAATTTTATACCATGCACATGTAAGGTCATAATCATGTGGTGATGATATTAATATGAGTAGACAGATAGTTCCAGAAGAAAACTTGTGGCTTAGAAGATAATTGAACATCTACAAGAAAATGATGTAAAGTAACCTGAGGAATGTTGGTGGTGGATATATTGCTGAAGGTGCTCATGATGGGTATAAGCAAAGAGCTCTCTCAGTACCTTCACAACCTTATTGTTACATAACATGCTGATGGCACTGGTTACAGAAGGATTTCTAAACTCTAAATTGGGGCCATAATCTGGAAGTGGAAAGAACATCATTTCACCATAAACCGGCCATGACCAGGTGATCTTTGGAAATCTAGAAGATTTCCAAGTAAAAAGAAAGGAATTATCAGAAGAGTTGTCCAAGAGCCAATGACCACTTGTGGAGAGCTTCAGGAAGACCTGGAATTAGCTCAACACAAGACTCCATTTGTGAAGAAAAAGCATGTTGAACCTCATTTGCTGCACTGTGAAGCCTGTGAAATACTGGGAGAATTGAACTCTTTGGATGCCATAATAAAGACCACGTTTTGAGGTAAAATGGCACTACACTTGACCCCAAATACACCAGACCAACAGTGAAGTTTGGAGGTAGAACATCATGGTGTGGGGCTGATTTTCAGCATAAGGCACTGGGAAACTTTAGGACTGAAGGAAGGATGAACGGAACAATGAACCGAGGCATTTCTGCTAAACATCTGCTTCCATCTACCAGGATGATGAAAATGAAACAAGTGTGGAGATTTCAGTAAGACAACGATCCCAGACACACAGCCCACAAAACTCTCAATTGAAGAAAGAAAATAAATAGAATGTCCCATCAACTGACGGATTCAATAGAAAATCTATGGAAATTACTAGAGATCAGAGCTCATAAAAGAGGCCTATTGAAACTTCAAGATTTGAAGACGTTTTTTGAAGAAGCTTTTGTGTAAGAATGGACAAAATCACACCTGAGCACTTCATGTGACTAGTTACAGGAGGAGTCTTAAAGCTGTCATTAGCAAAAACGACTTTTGTACAAAGTATTAACAAAATGTCTGTAAGCGTGTTTAATACCCTGTGTCATTCCATTTTATTGCACATAACATAAGTTCTGAACTGTATGTATGGATTACTTGGGCTGTACTTGACATCTGGTGAAAATTTCATGTCAACAGAACCTTTAGAAATATATTTACTGAGAAATGGTTATGTGTTCAATACTTAATTTACCTGCTGTATATGTGGGAATTATTCATCTTAAATTGGTAAAACTTTCCATCTTTCACCTCATGTCTTGTGTGAGGAACACTTATATGCTTTTATAGGCATCCTGATTGCTAATTATATTTTTTGGTGCAAATGTTTTGTTTTGTTGTTACAGATTCTTGCAAATCCGTGTAAATATGCAGAAGCTGTGAAGATCCAGATCAAATTTGACAACACAAACAGCTCCAATAAATTTAAAATTGAGGCTGGAGCAAATCCCAAGGAAGAGGCTGAGGATAAAAAAAAACTACCCAAATATGTGAAGGACTATATAGAATATAAGAAAAATATGGATGAAATTACAATTATTAAAGAATACAAGTTGGGAGAAGTGGATACATACGGAAAGTAATTTAATTTGTTTGTTTTATGTTTACATACTAACCTTAGGCTTGTTTATTAGACATTATATATTAATTACAAAACTTAAATGTGGCTTAGAAAAACCCATTAAATGTCACTGGAGCTGGAAAAAACAGAAGGAAAATGTATCTGTGTGTTGATCAAAATGTGTTTGTTTATCATTATTATTTTTTACATGTTGATTTCTTGCTGTCCAGTGTGTCTATTTTATCATAGATTAAATCTACATTTTTTAGAAACTACTTTTCATACGTTAAAAAAAACAAACAGTAAACTGTATCACTAGTTTCTAATAGACGTTTAGGACATTTAGTGTTTTGCTAGTGGAGAACTTAAAAACATAAAAGTCTTACTTTTCCTGCAATCATGCAGAAAGTGTAGGAGAAAGCTGCTACCTGTCTATGTTCATAATGTACAAAACCCAACAAAATACTAACGTTTGTCCCTTTTTCTTTTCTTGTGAAGACTTAGAAATAAGAAAAACAAGGAAAATAAGAAAAATAAGGAAAATAAGGAAAATAAGGAAAATAAGGAAAATAAGGAAACGATCCCTGGAGTGGTCGAGGCAGACCACATTCCTCCACAGAATAGTTTTTGGGAACTCTGTAAAATTCTCATTAATGATGAAAAAAAGAATAAGGCACTCTATGACTTAGTGATGAACGATAAGGATAGAATTGAGAAGTATTTAAAGGAGAAGGATGAGAACAAGAAGGATGAGAACAAGAAGGATAAGAACAAGAAGGATAAGAACAAGATGGATAACAACAAGATGGATAACAACAATATGGATAACAACAATATGAATAGGAAAACGCCTCCTAGTTTTTATGGAAGACATCTGATTTCCATGAACACTCTGCACTGGGACCATCAACGTGCACTGACTACTGCCAGCAGTCATGTATCCGTAGCATGCAGGTTTCGCCTAAACACCAACATGAACATTTGTCCTTCAACAAAATTAGTAGGTCAAATTTAAGTTCCAAATATTAACCTGTGTTTAATATTTATGTCCCCCAGAGAATTGCTGACTAAACATTTGGAAAAGGACACGTGGTTAAAGCACTGAAGCTGTCACTAATTATGGCCCACCCGGAATCCTCGGACTACATACACACTGTTGGTTTTTAATATTTCTCCCCCAATTATTATTATATAATCATCAACAATTATTGCAGAGACTCTACAAGTGAATCAGTATAAAACAATAAATTCCAAACTTTACAGTATTTATATATTATTATTTATAAAAACAAAGCTTCTTCTAATTAAATACATATTTTTAAAAAATGATGCTAGAATTCAAATGTTAATTTTACTGTCACTTTCAAATAAAAGATGTTTACAGCACAGTTTTGTTCTTTACCCTTGTGCTACAGAACTGGGTATAGACACCTCAGGTCCAGACAACAACACACCAAAGAGTGAGGTCGAAGGTTAGTAAAAAGGTTTATTGCTTTGGAATACTCTAAAGAGGCAACCAAAAGTATTATAGTCTAAAAAATCCAATATAGGACAGTCTGCAAAGAGTCAAAGACAGAGTTCAGCCAACAAAAACAAAAGAAATATATACAGTATATATAAAACGGGCAGAAAATGCAAACAAAAGAATGAAAAATTAATCCACCTTTCAGACCACCTTAAAAAAGCCTGTTTCACCACAGACCCCCTTCTGAAACACCCAGCCAGAACGTTCACTTTGTAGTAGAGGTTGACACATCCAGTTGTGGCGCACACAGGAAATTATTTTCATGTGCATTTTGATCTAGAAAATTGACCCCCGCTATAGCGGATCTCTGGAGGAATGGCGACACTGGCTTAAGGGACGCCATGACACAGTACATCAATCTACATGCCCTGAGCCCATCTTACCACCATCCATATTATTCACCCTGGTTCATTGGGACTCGCCCAACAGTCTGAGCCGCCACCTTTAAAATGCACCACCACCAGACATTATGTTCCCACCACCTTGTGCCCTTGAGTGCTCCACTGGGTCCACACAGTCATTAGCTCTGTTCATCCAGGTATTCAAAAATCATATCTGTTCTCCAAAATGCCTTCTGGTGGCCCTCCCTTGCCAAGGATGTTGAAACTTACATCAAAGCTGTGTCCAGCCCACAATGAGCCACCAGGTTCCCACAGGACTCCGAGAACCAATGCCTATTCTGCTGTGACCCTGGTCTCACCTCTCTCCAATCTTTCTCCAAAAGATATACCATGATTTTCATGGCCACTGACTAGTTCTCAAAAGCCTGTCATTTCATAACTCTAAAAGGGCTTCCCATGGCCATCGAGACTGAACCGTTAGCAGGCTCTCTAACATAGTGTATAGTAGACTGAAAAAGGCAGAAATACTGGATCCTAGGATTATTAATGTTTTGGTGTTTAATATGTATTTTACCTTTACTATACATAATTATCAAATCACTGCAATGCTTGAGTTGCCACACTGATCAAATCTAATTTTTTCTTTATACCTCTATATTTCTCAGGTGGAACTAATCAATCAGATGTGGATGTGAACCCCAGACTTACACTAGAGAATATGAACAAATACTACAAAGATGGATTTAAGAAAATTGTAAATAAATACAAGGAGATAAAAGTGATTAAAGAAGAAGAAGCAGTTAAACTGATTAAGTGGGTGGATGAAGATAAATATTTGTGCAAAGAAGAAGAAAAAGAAGAAGAAAAAGAAGAAGAAGAAGAAGAAGAAGAATAAGAAGAAGAAGAAATAAAAAAAATAAATGTAAATTACATAATTAAGATTTGCAAGGACAAGCTCAGTCAGAACCCAGTCCCAGCTCAGTCCCAGGCCCCCACAAAGAAGAGGAATGTGTTTGCATTAAGGCGTGAATCTGTGCCAAATCAATCTGGTGTACCAGATGATCAGGAGTTGCATACTGAAACGTTTGGTATAAATAAAAAACGGAGGTTTGCAAAAAGAGATTTTGACTAATTAATACAAATATTTAGCTCTAAGCTAACTAGTAGCTTAAAGTAGTTTTTGAAAAAAAAAATCGAGTCTGTTGTTAAAAGAGAGAGTGAGTTTTATATATATATATATATATATATATATATATATATATATATATATATATATATATATATAATCAATATTTAATCATTCTAGATTTCTATTGCTTAGCTGGAGAATGTTAAAAGGTTATAAAATAAATTAATCTCTGTGTATGATGAATATCTAACCTCCTGTCTGCACCATTATTACTTTATATTATTAGATATCTACACAGAAATCAAACCAATAATCATGTCCTAATTTTGTACAAACATTACACATCCTTAATAAAACTGAGATGAAGTGACCATGTATTAAAAAGCAAACACAATGTATGATGAGACAAATAAACAATAAATCTGAACATTAAAGATGTTGTTACTGTTTTCAAATATTTTAAAATCCATATTTACACCCATTTTTTATCAATTATTTTTTGCTGTCATTTTCCTTTTTAATTTGTTGTTTCTATTGTATTTTCCACTTTCCTCTTTTGCTATTTCATTTTCTATCATTTTTTCTTTTTTAAATTAGCGGAGCCTTTAGGGGCTCCAGGAGCACTGGTTAGGTGTATTACAGGAGCCATGGCACTGGACATTGCAGGTAATCTTAGGGTCTTAGGCAAGCATAGGTTCTCAAATGACGTTTTCCTTGTAGGAGCTGATGATATGTGCCTTCCTTATTCAAAGGTTACTAAGTGTAATATTGTAGAGGTGTGTGAATTAGCCATGGTGATGCCCAATACTGTAATATTGGACTAATAACCTCACTAATAATGAGGTGTCAGATCCATCAGCAGGCTTTCTGTGTGTTCTGCTTTGTGTTTTAGTTTAGTTTTAAAAAAACTTCTGCCAGCAAAATACATACGCTGTAACTGGGAACATATAACACTGGCTAACGTTATTAAATGTGACCTGATAGAAATAGCTCATGTTTCTGTGAACGGACAGAAAATGAGAAAAAAAAACTAGCATCCATCGTCACATTTACACTAAGTTAACTTATTAACATTTAACTAACATTGGTTTTAGGGTAATCATTTATTGTCAGAAAGATTTCTATATATTAGACTATTTACACTCACCGTTTCAAAGTGCTTTAAAAAATCCACGGTTTGCGCACCGAGGACCAGACAGCACATTGTCAGGTCCTGTTTGATCAACATGGGTGAGTCATTGTTCTGAAAAACATGCACATTTATTTAACAGTTTGGTTTTTCAAGCTTGGTGTTAACTTCAGCGAACAATTTGCTTATAAATTTGGTTAAGAATTTGGTTATGAATCCAATTACTCTTTAAACAATAAACATCACCTTTTGGTGTCTGAATCTCACCCATGTAGGTTCCATGTTGGTACAGTATGTGTATATTTATTACACATATACAACTGCAGATAGGCCAACTGATCAGAAGGTCATGAGTTTGAATCCCAGGTCCACTAAAAGGTGCCACTGCTGGGCCCCAGAGCAATTCTCTTATCACCCAATTTCTCAGTTAGATAAATTGAAAAAAAAAAAATTAAGTAACTCTGGATAAGGGTGTCTGCTAAAAATACACTCCAAGGGCATGATGGTTTTGCTCTTTGAGATTGTGTTTCCAGGCAATTTCAGCAGCCGTGCTCAGGTCTCTTCTCAGTCCGGGAACAAACTCATGATGGCTGACCACCTTATCATCACATAGGACATGCTGAAACATGATGTCGATCGGCAGCATCAGAATATGCCCAAACATAAGATAAAAAGGTGCAAACCCAATCAGATCAATCTCAGATCATCAGTTCATACTCACACCAGCCCTTTGTCTTCATTTTCATGTTTAATGAATGTTACGTGAAGCTGCTGGCTGTACCTGCATGATTTTTATTCATTGTACCACTGCACATGATTGGCTGCTTACTGTAGGTAATTGCATGATTAAACATGCAAATAAATAAATAAAGTGGCCAGTGAGTGTAACAGTCATTCATTTGGGTCTTTTTTCACACTCTCCCGCAACGCTGTCTCTATGGAACCGGGCAGGAATCAAGCGCGTCTCCCCTGGAGGTCTTAGTCGAGCCTGACACTTATCAGCCAATCAAAAAAAGAGCCTACACAATAGCCAATCAGAAAATAGCACTATTGTATCTGGGTAAGATTTAACACAACAACCAATGAAAAAAAGCAGATCCTGGAATTGTTCATCATCATCCTTGTTCACCCACAGAGAAAAGCACTGGAGCTGCGAGCATCACTTTGAGCACAGAGTAAGTCATGATCTCCTGTTGTAATGTTACAACTAATTCACAACTTGTTTGACACAAACAATGACATTGTGACTGCTGTTAGAGACGTTTCCCAGATCATCAGCAGGTGTTTTTCATCAGTGTCTGTAACTTAGTCAACAGTTTTACAGCCTGTTCACTGACAACACCTGCTCAGAACAAGTAGTCTAGGGCCAGTGGTTCTCAAACTGGGGGCCCTGAGATGGTGCCAGGGGGCCCCGGTTTACTGACAACACCTGCTCAGAACAAGTAGTCTAGTGCCAGTGGTTCTCAAACTAGGGGCCCTGAGATGGTGCCAGGGGGCCCCGGTTCACTGACAACACCTGCTCAGAACAAGTAGTCTAGGGCCAGTGGTTCTCAAACTGGGGCCCTGAGATGGTGCCAGGGGGCTCCGGTTCACTGACAACACCTGCTCAGAACAAGTAGTCTAGGGCCAGTGGTTCTCAAACTGGGGGCCTGAGATGGTGCCAGGGGGCCCCGGTTCACTGACAACACCTGCTCAGAACAAGTAGTCTAGGCCAGTGGTTCTTAAACTGGGGGCCCTGAGATGGTGCCATGGGGCCCCGGCTTTATGACATTTTATAAAACAATGAATACAAGTGGGGCCGCATGCTGAAAAATGTTTGAGAACCACTGGTGTAGGCCTAGTCAGTAGTTTAAGTCAGTAGTAAAGAGTAGTTTTTATCAACTTAGACTGAAGGCTGAAACCCATCCTTAATACTAAAGACCTACAGGTCATAGTGCATGCTTTTACTACCTCAAGACTGGACTATTGCAACTCTCTGTATGTTGGGATAAGCAAACACAATTTATCTCGTCTGCAATTAGTGCAGAATGCGGCAGCTAGGTTTCTAACTGGCACAAAAATTAGAGAACACATAACTCCAGTATTATCTACTCTTCACTGGCTTCCAGTCCAGTATAGAATTGATTTCAAAATTCTATTGATGGTTTTTAAAGCATTTCACAACATCGCTCCGAGCTATATCACCAACTTCTTAAAGGACCATACAACAGTCAAGTCGCTGAGATCAAGATATAAACTTCTACTGGCAGTTCCCCGTTCCTCAAAAAAATCTAGGGGCGATAGAGCTTTCATGGTCATCACCCCCAAACTGTGGAACAGCCTCCCTTTGCACATTCGGCAGGCCTCAACTTTAGAAGGTTTTAAGTCTCAATTAAAAACGTATCTTTTTAATTTAGCGTTTGTTGAGAATAGACCTTGTTTAGAGATAGTTTCTTGATGCTTTTATATATTTTATTTCATTTTATCTTTTTCCCTTTTATGTATATTATTTTTCATCTGTAATCGGTCTGATATATATTGCTTTATGCTTTTTGTAATATTGTTCAGCACTTTAGGCTTTTGAAATGGCAGTAAAATGTGCTATATAAATGAATAAATTTGAAGTTGAAGTAGTCATATAGTCATACATATATGTAGGCCCATTGTTGTGTTTGGATGGGGGGTTGGAGATGTCACACTTGCCTGTCTTTAAAACTTGAGAGCTATGTTTAGAGATACATCAACCCTGCATACAGTGGAGGGACAAATCCAGGCTTCCTGCCTACATCCAGATCACCTGCTCTGGTGAATGGGTTGACCTCAGAGTCTTTCTATACCCAGTGTGCACTTAGCAGTAGTGTGACAAGCGGATGGCACTTGACCTCGGTTTCATTAAGGACATGAAATAAAGAAATAAAGGAGGAGACAGAATCTTAGACTCTAATCACACACATGGCAAGTTTATTATCATAAATTGAGAGACATTACTAACATGCAGAGTATAAACAGTATTGATTCATGACACTATAACTGACTTCATGATGCTCTAATGGATTACAAAAAAAACTTGTAGAATGTTTTATATATTAACATTTATGAAAGAACAAAATCTTTAAGAAAGAAAAAAGTTAACATTAATGTATTGTCACTACATGTAGAGATTTGTTTCCTTTAAGTTTGTTTCTTTTTTCAGTCAAACACTGATCTTAACACTGACGTGAACATTACAGCTCACGACGCTGATAATTTGGCCTCATGTGGTCTGTGTTTCTTCTGTTTACAGCTTTAACTTTTATAGCTCCTTTAATTTCTTTATACTCCACTGCAGATGTGTCAAAATATCTCTCTTCTTTCACCCACTGCATCAGGCGATCTGTTTGGTTTTGGTCGATCAGCTTCTTCCTGCTGTATTCACGTACAAGTTTGTCAAAACCGTCCTTGTAATATTTGTGACAGTCAGCCACTGAAAGTCCAGAATTCTTGGTTTCAAAGTTATGTTTTATCCCTGTAATAAGATCAGAACATGAGAATAACTGAGTTTGGGTCAGTGCAGTAGAACTTTAGATTGAATTATATACTGTTGACTAAATTGTAGATTGAAGGTAAACTAGGAATTTAAAAATATACGAAATCATTCCAAACCTTAGGAATAATCCTCTTTTACCTCTTTTTGAGTTTTATCAGCTACTGAACTATAAAACTTAATTTAATTGATTTAATTGTCACTATAGGTGTTCATTCCATCCAAATCTAACTATTTAGGGTTAGTTTTGGAATCTACCCACCACTACATACAGTAAATACAGTAACTTGTCCCATGCCAAGATCTGTGCAGCATTCAGCACACAGCACTGAAAACAGTGATAACTTTGGACCAAATAACCCAAACTAATCCATAATAAACGTGTTTACATACTTTTCAGCTGATTTAAGGTTTTCTTGTTTGGTGTTCAAATGAGCTGGAGGTGTAAAAACCTATCATGATATTTTTTCATGAAATCCACCTCTTTTGTTGTTGAATACACACCCGTCTTCCATTTCCACTCGTTTTCAGCGTCTAAAATGCAAAATAATGCCAAAAAAAATATGTATAAAGTTGTCAGTGAATTTTTAAGGTCCAGGGCATTTAAATGGGCTTTAAACTTTGTTTTGTGTGACATCGACTCGGTGTATTTACGTGGCGTGTTTTGAAGCATAATCCAATAGTAAGGCAGTAAAGTTAGTGTGTCATGAATGATCCATAATTGATGGCCAATGGACTTCTTGTATTTGTAAGTCTTTCACAGACACAGGAAGTGACAAACACAAGAAATAGTCCTTTCTTTTAACGGCAGACAGACAAATTCTTATAATTCTACTGGATATTTCTCTTGGAATATGATTTATAATATTGAACAACAAAGGTAAGAGCAAGTTTAGTGTCATGGCTGTTCAGTTGTTTTGTGATTTTTTTTTCCTAGTATTGGTCACACAGTGATGATCCTTAGACCACTGGATTCTGTAGAATGTTTGTATCGTGTAATGGCTGATTTTTTGGGTCAGATTTCAATTATGTTTGTCCAGGCCAATAAAAGATGCATTGAGTAACCACTCACATGTCTCACAGTGTTCCCCAACCATCACCAACACAGTCACATTGGTGCTGTGACTCATTGTTTCAATCATGATGGTATGTGAAACAGCTGAGGGTTCAGTTTTTGCTGGAGTCAGGTGGACACAATGGTGCTCAGAAACTGTGGAAATTTAAAAAAAAAAATATACAAGAGAAAATTTACAAAGGACATTTTGCTTTCCAGTCAACAGCACATTTTATATTTTCTTTGATCTATATTACTCATTGTTTATGTGTACTGATATTAACTGAGTGGTTTCGAAAACAATCGCACTCCTGTCTGTGGAAGTAAGAGTAGAGAATGGTGTTTATTGAAAATGCAAGTGTGACGGTCTTGTCAGGGCAGTCCTTTCTGCTGAGGTGCACAATGGAGAACACAGGAAATAAGGGAACCTGCATGGAGAATTAAAACAAAACTTCCACAGTCTCATTATCTCTGCTTTGTTATTTAGAACAGTTGTTTTTTAATCTTTTTAAATCAATTATGCGTTGTGATCGTATCGTGTATAAAATGTTGCATTTGATAGCTTCAATATACATTTTCAATGAATTGATAGCAAATTAGTGAAAAACAATTCAATTCAACTAAATTGGATTGGAGGGTAAACATCCCCACCTAGTGGCGAACACATAGTTCAATTTGAACAATAAAATGAATACATTAAACACATTAAAACAACACATCTTACAACATACCTGCACGATGGAGAACACAGGAAATAAGGAAACCCACAGGGAGAATTAAAACATAAAACTTCTAGATAAAACAAAGACAATGCACAAATCAATTACGATTAGGCCTCGTAACACAAACTAAAAAGAACTCAATATAAAACACCACATTTGACGCCAAACACAAACAGTTCCACCAGTAGTTCATTGCAAGTTAAATTCACAATACAGCAATTAGTTATGTGTTTTTAATCATTTTAACATTTAATTACATATATATTGATTTTATATTTTCTTTGATCTATATTATTCATTGTTTATGTGTACTGATATTAACTGTGTGGTTTTGATAACTATCGCACTCCTGTCTTTGGAAGTAAGAGTAGAGAACAGAGATTATTGAAAATGCAAGCCATTACAGTTTAGTGACCCCGATGTACAGAATAGTGCATGACAGTCATGCTCCCAGTTCATGTCCATTAGTTAGTGAGGGCTCGGCTACTAGTCATGAATCAGATGCTTCAGTAGAGCAACAGGGTGTGTTTTTGTCTGCCCCATTCTCTAACACACACCCCTCAGATGTAATCAGTTCAATGCCTGACACAATCAGTCAAGTCAAGTTTCTGACACTGTTTTCTTAAATGAGTGGATATATATCATGAGACTCTACATAAAAAATAATCTCAGCAAAGAGCAACAAGTGGAGAAGATTTTGAGCCATCTTAGAGGCCAAGCAAGAGGTGTGGTAAGAGAAGAAAGAGAAGTTTTTGACATGACCCTGATGCAATTTTTAGTGTTCTCAGATATACTTACTAAATCCTTAGACACTCCAGAGGAATCCTGCATCTCCAATTGTGTGTGTGTGTGTGTGTGTGTGTGTGTGTGTGTGTGTGTGTGTGTGCATGTGTGTTTGTTTAGATGTCTCCTCTTTCTAACGGCTGAGGTTTGTGTTCATGGCTCAGAGTCTGCTCCCTGCTCTCCTCTCCTGCAACCTTGCAGTTGACATTGCTCTAGAAGGACAGGTAAAATGATTGACACATGGTCTGTGCAGGAAGTCCAAGATATTTTGAATGGATATCACTCTGAGATCTGTCTTGTATCTGCAGCAAGAAATGCAGCACCCATTAAAATTCCTGTGATCAGAACTGAAGTGAAACTGTCGACAGCAGCACTTTCACCTACTTTCAATGTCCAGCAGTCCAAGTCTATGGAACCTTCTGCATTACTGGGAGTCATGAGCCTGTTGGAAATAGTCCTGTTAAAGGAATCCACCAGCAAAGAGCCAAGTTGGTGCTCAAAACCCAATGTAAGTCTACTACAAATAACAGGCCTCAATGACCTGCCATACACTGCCTTTACAAGCACTGATCATTCTGGCTTCATGCATTATTGTTTCCAGTATCACTCCCCTGAACTGTTTGTCCTCAGAGTCAAATCACCAAAAGTGATGTATGACTTGAACTCACAGTTAATGCCTGCAAGATGGTTGTTCCAGTTTCATGGTTCCTTTCCAAACTGATGTCTTAATTCTTAGTAGAGTTTCTGGCCTTCCCTGATCCCACCTCCACATCAATAACATCAATACTGGTCTCCTATTTAAAGAGGAAGCAAAAGAAAATGGACGGTGGTAGAAGTGTTGTGTTTGTAGTAGCTTATTCAAGCTTATTCAAGATAGTGTTTGTTGGGGATTGAAGGTTTCTGTTCTGGTTTCTGGAGTTGTGCATGTGTTCCCTGTCTCTGAGCTTGGTTTTCCATTTGAACTTGTTGCCGTGTGTTTACTCTTTGTATATACAGTCATGTGAAAAGTTTAGGACACCCCACAAAAGCCTGTGATTTATTTTTTTAAATAGTAAATAAATATCTTCATTTTAACATTATTGGAAGATTCAAGTAATATAACTAAATAAAATAAAACCAAAGAAAGGTCTTTTTTAAATTATCTGTAAAATGTCATTTTAATTCCAATTTCTTGTGAGGAAAAAGTGATGACACCCCCATATTTATTTGTACTTAAAATGAATAAAATGACTTACAGGCTTGCCTTATTTAAACCTCAGATATTTATCTTGATTTACTCTTAATTGTTGAAGTGAGAGGTATTACCACGGTGAGATCCAAAGAAGAACTCTCTGAGGCCTTCAGAAAGAAGACTGTTGATGATTTTGAGTGTGGTAAAGAATATTGAAAGATCTCCACTGTCTGGAAAATCATTTACATGTGGAGAACATTTGAAACAGCTGCCAACAAGATCAGGTCAGGACGTCCAGGAAGCAAATTCAACCCAAAAGCAGAACGCAAGATGCTTATAGAAGTCCCCAAAAACCCTAAAATATCATCACGGTACCTACTGTACAGCAAGCACCTGCTACAGTTCATATCTACAGTTCACATCTTCAACGCATCTACCTGTCCTTAAGCGTGCATACAGCCATGTTTCTGCTGGATGTCGGAAGAACCACATTTTTGGAGTTAAACTCCATGCACACGGAAGAGCTGCGGGACCTCTGTCTGCTCCGGACACCTACACCATCACCGACCCCCACTACTGCATCTTCCCACAGCGGAAATGCCACAAGCGGCATGAGAGAAAGCAGAAGAGGGGTAAGCGTAGAGTTATCCAGGCCAGGTTAATGGCTAACCCACAAAAGCCAGCTATCCCCACCATCGTACTGGCTAACGTACGCTCTTTGGACAATAAAATGGACTACATCCGATTACTACGCTCAGCTCAGAGGACTGTAAGAGACTGTTGTGTTTTTGTGTTCACGGAAACATGGCTTAGCAACAGCGTTCCAGCTCGATCAGCCGACATGCTATCGAGCTTACAGAGCTCTCGTCACGGGAGGAAAAACCCGCGGCGGCGGACTTTGTGTTTACATCATATACTGAAGTACATGCCAGGTATGAAGAATGACACCTTAAGCAGAGAGTCCTTTGTTAAGTCTTGTGTCAGCCATTGTCTGTTGAAAGAACCATATGCTTCTAGAAAGTTGTCGATGTCCTAGTCGACAGATCATTTGTCTAAGATGGGACAGGACCTTCCCCTGTCACAATCAGTCTGCAAAACTAGTTGTCCATTGCCTTTAGACTCCCTTATGTCCTCTATGGCTCCTTTTGCATTTATGGATCTTCGAAAGAGAATACATTCGGGAGGGGGAGGGGCCTGAAACAAGGCATGACAATGTGCTGTCTGGTCCTCGGCGCGCAAACCGTGGATTTTTTAAAGCACTTTGAAACGGTGAGTGTAAATAGTCTAATATATAGAAATCTTTCTGACAATAAATGATTACCCTAAAACCGATGTTATTTAAATGTTAATAAGTTAACTTAGTGTAAACGTGACGATGGATGCTAGTTTTTTTCTCATTTTCTGTCTGTTCACAGTAACATGAGCTATTTCTATCAGGTCACATTTAATAACGTTAGCCAGTGTTATATGTTCCCAGTTACAACGTTTGTATTTTGCTGGCAGAAGTTTTTTTGTTGGTTCTTATAAGCGTGTATGCATGTACACGTGCTTGTCGCTAACGCTAACATATGTCTCAGGTGTATTAAAATAACTGTTCAAAAACGTGTTTCTTAAAGTTTCTTTTGAAACTTTTTTATTATTTTTTGTTTGTTTGTAGTAGCAACTTAAACTGTTTAAAAGATGTAGTCATTAGCAGATGTTCATAAACGTTTTACAGTGAAAGTGATTTGCTAATCTAAACGTTTTCCTATGCTCTGTTTTCACAGGTTCTTTTGAAGATGCAGTGTAAGTGGAAGTTTTGTGAATTTATATGTGAAGCATGGCTCCAGTTTTAATGCTTATACAGTTTAATGCCTATTGGCATATTTTTGAATACTGTGTTTGTGTTCCTTTTACCAGTGTCCTGCGCTTATAATGTACTGTATGTTAAAACTGCATATTGTTGCTCTATTGATATGAGTTAACAGTTATCAACTCAAAAGTTGTCACCAGTGCATACAGGAGTGTGTGCATGTGCTCTTTTCCCTTTATTTTTATCCAGTTTAATGCTTTATTGGTGAAGAATGTATTTTCCTCTAAACACTGTATTGTTAACATTGTGAACTTGAGTACATTGCAGTGTTACCTGTTTTTTGTCAACAATAAAAAAAATGAGTGTTATTGTTTAATTTCTTATTAAATTAATACATAGTAGTATAATTTAAATTATAAGACATTGCTTTAATATAACATTTATTTTTACTTAAAATCATTTGTTTAACTTAATAGTTATTTTATAAAACATATGCTCAAAAACATTAGTAATGTGAACTAATGAATTTCAGTAAAGACTACTAATGTAAACTTGATTTGTCTATCGCATGACTTGAGATTCTATGTTCAAACAACTTAACTTGTTTAGTTTTATACTGTGTAAAAGCTAAAATGGTTTAGTGCAACGGGTTTCCTCACAAATTTCTAGTAATGTCAACTAATTCGGGTTAAGAGTGCAGACACAGGTGGGGGCACTTGATAAGCAGAACAGATATAAGGTGCATGATTTTGAGCCATATTTTTAGAAGCTTGGAGATCTTGTTGGATCAGCACTGATCATTTTGTCCACTGAATGTTCATGACAACTTTAAAAATTTGTATTTACCAGCAGTTTCAGGATGAAATGCATCATCAATAACCTGCAATCTAACTAATCTATGGTCCTGTTTGTCCCAGTTATGTTTGTCCAGTCCTATAAAAGAATTGAGTGACCACCCACCTGACTCACAGTGTTAATTAATACACCATCACCAATACAGTCACACATAGAACCAGTCATCTGTCTTAAACAGGTACTCAGGCTTCACAGGTCCTTTGTAAGCTCTGTTGGCTTCCTATACCTATTGATATTTGTATTGATATATAGAAGTTTCAAGTAATTTTAAAACTAAAACACAAAGCAGAACAGACAGAAAACCTGCTGATGGATCTGACACCTCATTATTAGTGAGGTTACTAGTCTTACAGTATTGGGCATCACCATGGCTAATTCACACACCTCTACAATATTACTCTTAGTAACCTTTGAATAAGGAAGGCACATATCATCAGCTCCTACAAAGAAAACGTCCTTTGAGAACCTATGCTTGCCTAAGACCTTAAGATTACCTGCAATGTCCAGTGCCATGGCTCCTGTAATACACCTAACCAGTGCTCCTGGAGCCCCTAAAGGCTCCGCTAATTTAAAAAATAAAAAATGACAGAAAATGAAATAGCAAAAGAGAAAAGTGAAAAATACAATAGAAACAACAAATTCAAAAGGAAAATGACAGCACAAAATAATTAATAAAAAATGGGTGTAGTTGAAAGAACGCATCTGTAAAAATATTTGAATACAGTAACAACATCTTTAATGTTCAGATTTATTGTTTATTTATCTCATCATACATTGTGTTTGCTTTTTAATACATGGTCACTTCATCTCAGTTTTATTAAGGATGTGTAATGTTTGTACAAAATTAGAACATGATTATTAGTTTGATTTCTGTGTAGATATCTAATAATATAAAGTAATAATGGCAGATACAGGAGTTAGATATTCAGGGTTTCCCACAGCACTTTGCAGTTCAGGCGGCCCGTCTAAGTTGGGAAACCCTTCCGCCTTAACTAGGTCGTCCAAAAAAATAAAAAATTCCGCTGCGCAAAAGGCAGTCAAGTGCATCTCGAAGAATAGCCACACGGCCGAAATGAGAGAAAGACGTGGTTCGTCACTGTCTGGAGGATAACTTGCCAGTTGATAAAACGCGTGTCCGTAGGAACTGTAAGTGGACTTATGTTTTGGGTTTATTTAAGCAATGCTATATGTCAGCTCTGCCATAAGCTGTCACAGACGCGGGGGTAAAAATGGACCCAAATGCAGGACAGCTTAACAAAAACAGGGATTTAATAAATAAAAGACACAAAACAGGACAAGGGCAACAGCAGACATGAAGACAAGAGAGAATTCCGTGCCGCACAATGCAACGCGGCTCAACTAAATAATACAAATAATCAATAAACATGAGGGACAGGTGTGCAGAGGTGGGGCGGAAAAGACAAGGGCGGGGCAGACACGTGAACATGAAACAAACAAAAGGCACATGGCCAAAGTCCAGGCAAAGTCCTGACATAAGCAGTGACTGATCGCCTTGCACATTTTGACAATGTTGTTTTGCACTTGTATAGTTGTAGTTTGTATACTGTTTGTTAAAACTGTTTGTTGTTAAGGCAAATTTTGAATGTTTTGCACTCTTATTTATTCTTATATATTATTTAAATTTTATATTTAGTGTTAAAGAAATAATTGTTAAATGTAGTACAGAATCTGTGGTCTATCTCACAAAGAAGCGGCGTCCCCACCCGCTTAACCCTACCATTTTAACTAACAAATTCTCTGTGGGAAACCCTGATATTCATCATACACAGAGATTAATTTCTTTTATAACCTTTTAACATTCTCCAGCTAAGCAATAGAAATCTTGAATGATAGTATATATATTAAACTCATTCTCTCTTTGAACAACAGACTCGATTATACTTTTTTTAAAAAAACACTAAGCTAATAGTTAGCTTGGTGCTAAATATTTGAATCTCTTTCTTTAAACTTAACCATTTTATTTTTATCTAAAATTTCATTATGCAACTCCTGATCATCTGGTACACCAGATTGATTTGGCACAGATTCACGCCTTAATGCAAACACATTCCTCTTCTTTGTGGGGGCCTGGGACTGAGCTGGGACTGGGTTCTGACTGAGCTTGTCCTTGCACATCTTAATTATGTGCTTTACATTTTCTTCATTTTCCGACAAATATTTATCTTTTTTCACCCAGTTCATCAGGTCATTTTCTTTGTCTTGGCCAATCACATTCAGCTTCATGTATTCCACTACAATTTTCTCAAATCCTTCTTTGTAGTATTTGTTCATATTGTCTCGTTTAAGTCTGGGGTCCACATTCTTATATTGATCAGTTCCACCTGAGAAATATAGAGGTATAAAGAAAAAATTAGATTTGATCAGTGTGGCAACTCAAGCATTGCAGTGATTTGATAATTATGTATAGTAAAGGTAAAAGACATATTAAACACCAAAACATTAATAATCCTAGGATCCAGTACACTATGTTACAGAGCCTGCTAACGGTTCAGTCTCGATGGCCATGGGAAGCCCTTTTAAGAGTTATGAAATGACAGGCTTATGAGAACTAGTCAGTGGCCATGAAAATCATGGTATATCTTTTGGAGAAAGGTTGGAGAGAGGTGAGACCAGGGTCACAGCAGAATAGGCATTGGTTCTCGGAGTCCTGTGGGAAGCTGGTGGCTCATTGTGGGCTGGACACAGCTTTGACGTAAGTTTCAACATCCTTGGCAAGGGAGGGCTACCAGAAGGCATTTTGGAGAACAGATATGATTTTTGAATACCTGGATGAACAGAGCTAATGACTGTGTGGACCCAGTGGAGCACTCAAGGGCACAAGGTGGTGGGAACATATTGTCTGGTGGTGGTGTATTTTGGAGGTGGCGGCTCAGACTGTTGACCGAGTCCCAACGAACCAGGGTGAGTAATATGGATGGTGGTAAGATGGGCTCAGGGCATGTAGATTGATGTACTGGGTCATGGCGTCCCTTAAGCCAGTGTCGCCATTCCTCCAGAGCGTCCTTGCCCACATCATAGTCCGCTATAGCGGGGGTCAATTTTCTAGATCAAAATGCACATGAAAATAATTTCCTGTGTGCGCCACAACTGGATGTGTCAACCTCTACTACAAAGTGAACGTTCTGGCTGGGTGTTTCAGAAGGAGGTCTGTGGTGAAACAGGCTTTTTGAAGGTGGTCTGAAAAGTTTAACATCTCAGTTTCTCTTTGAATTACTTTTTCATTCCTTTGTTTGGAATTTCTGCCCGTTATATATATATATATATATATATATATATATATATATATATATATATATATATATATATATATATATATATTTCTTTTGTTTTTGTTGCCTGAACTCTGTCTTTGACTCTTTGCAGTCTGTCCTATATTGGATACTTTTGGTTGCCTCTTTAGAGTATTCCAAAGCAATAAACCTTTTTACTAACCTTTGACCTGACCCTTTGGTGTGTTGTTGTCTGGACCTGAGGAGACTTTACCCAGTTCTGTAGCACAAGGGTAAAGAACAAAACTGTGCTGTAAACATCTTTTATTTGAGAGTGACAGTAAAATTAACATTTGAATTCTAGCATTTCTTAAAAATATGTATTTAATTAGAAGAAGCTTTGTTTTTATAAATAATATATAAATACTGTAAAGTTTGGAATTTATTGTTTTATAATGATTCACTTGTAGAGTCTCTTCAATTATTGTTGATGATTATATAATAATAATTGGGGGAGAAAGATTAAAAACCAACAGTTACCAGAGCGTATGTAGTCCGAGGATACCGGGTGGGCCATTATTAGTGACAGCTTCAGTGCTTTAACCACGTCTCCATTTCCAAATGTTTTAGTCAGCAATTCTCTGGGGGACATAAATATTAAAAAACAGGTTAATATTTGGAACTTAAATTTGACCTACTAATTTTGTTGAAGGACAAATGTTCATGTTGGTGTTTAGGCGAAACCTGCATGCTACGGATTCATGACTTCTGCCAGTAGTCAGTGCACGTCGATGGTCCCAGTATAGAGCGTTCATGCAAATCAGATGTTCTCCATAAAAACGAGGAACCTTTTTCCTGTTCATATTGTTGTTATCCATCTTGTTCTTATCCATCTTGTTTATATGCTTCGCAATTTTATCCTCATCGTTCATCACTAAGTCATAGAGTGCCTTATTCTTTTGTTCCAATGACTTCCTCTTATCTACATCATTAATGAGAATGTTACAGAGTTCCCAAAAACTACTTTTTGGTGGAATGTGGTCTGCCTCGACCACTCCAGTGGACTTTTTCTTTTCATTTCTAAGTCTTCACAAGACAAGAAAAAGGGACAAACGTTAGTATTTTGTTGGGTTTTGTACATTATGAACATAGACAGGTAGCAGCTTTCTCCTACATGTTCTGCATGATTGCAGGAAAAGTAAGACTTTTATGTTTTTAAGTTCTCCACTAGCAAAACGTCCTAAACGTCTATTAGAAACTAGTGATACAGTTTACTGTTTGTTTTTTATAACGTATGAAAAGTAGTTTCTAAAAAATGTAGATTTAATCTATGATAAAATATACACACTGGACAGCAAGAAATCAACATTTAAAAAATAATAATGATAAACAAACACATTTTGATCAACACAGAGATACATTTTCCTTCTGTTTTTTCCAGCTCCAGTGACATTTAATGGGTTTTTCTAAGCCACATTTAAGTTTTGTAATTAATATATAATGTCTAATAAACAAGCCTAAGGTTAGTATGTAAACATAAAACAAACAAATTAAATTACTTTCCGTATGTATCCACTTCTCCCAACCTGTAGTCTTCAATAATTGTAATTTCATCGTCATCCGTGGTTTTGTCTTTCTTATAGCTTTTATACTCATTCTCTTGATCGAGAGTTATTCCAGCCTCAATTTTAAATTTATTGGAGCTGTGTGTGTTGTCAAATTTGATCTGGATCTTCACAGCTTCTGCATATTTACACGGATTTGCAAGAATCTGTAACAACAAAACAAAACATTTGCACCAAAAAATATAATTAGCAATCAGGATGCCTATAAAAGCATATAAGTGTTCCTCACACAAGACATGAGGTGAAAGATTGAAAGTTTTACCAATTTAAGATGAATAATTCCCACATATACAGCAGGTAAATTAAGTATTGAACACATAACCATTTCTCAGTAAATATATTTCTAAAGGTTCTGTTGACATGAAATTTTCACCAGATGTCAAGTACAATCCAAGTAATCCATACATACAGTTCAGAACTTATGGTATGTGCAATAAAATGAATGACACAGGGGAACAAGTATTAAACACGCTTACAGACATTTTGTTAATACTTTGTACAAAAGCCGTTTTTGCTAATGACAGCTTCGACTCCTCCTGTAACTAGTCACATGAAGTTCTCAGGTGTGATTTTGTCCATTCTTACACAAAAGCTTCTTCAAAAAACGTCTTCAAATCTTGAAGTTTCAATAGGCCTCTTTTATGAACTCTGATCTCTAGTAATTTCCATAGATTTTCTATTGAATCCAAGTCAGGTGATTGGACATTCTATTTATTTTCTTTCTTCAATTGAGAGTTTTGTGGGCTGTGTGTCTGGGAGCACTGTGTTACTGAAATCTCCACACTTGTTTTATTTTCATCATCCTGGTAGATGGAAGCAGATGTTTAGCAGAAATGCCTCGGTTCATTGTTCCGTTCATCCTTCCTTCAGTTATATAAAGTTTCCCAGTACCTTATGCTGAAAATCAGCCCCACACCATGATGTTCTACCTCCAAACTTCACTGTTGGTCTGGTGTTTTTGGGGTTAAGTGTAGTGCCATTTTACCTCAAAACATGGTCTTTATTATGGCATCCAAAGAGTTCAATTCTCCCAGTATTTCACAGGCTTCACAGTGCAGCAAATGAGGATCAACATGCTTTTTCTTCACAAATGGAGTCTTGTGGTGAGCTAATTCCAGGTCTTCCTGAAGCTCTCCACAAGTGGTCATTGGCTCTTGGACAACTCTTCTGATAATTCCTTTCTTTTTACTTGGAAATCTTCTAGATTTCCGAAGATCACCTGGTCATGGCCGGTTTATGGTGAAATGATGTTCTTTCCACTTCCAGATTATGGCCCCAATTTAGAGTTTAGAAATCCTTCTGTAACCAATGCCATCAGCATGTTATGTAACAATAAGGTTGTGAAGGTACTGAGAGAGCTCTTTGCTTATACCCATCATGAGCACCTTTAGCAATATATCCACCACCAACATTCCTCAGGTTACTTCACATCATTTTCTTGTAGATGTTCAATTATCTTCTAAGCCACAAGTTTTCTTCTGGAACTCTCTGTCTACTCATATTAATATCATCACCACATGATTATGACCTTACATGTGCATGGTATAAAATTCCCAGGCTTATCTTGCTGAGGTGCAAACAAAATTATAAGAGGTACTCATAATTAGTTGCAAAAAATTGCATTCAAAATTTTTATGATAAACAGTAATAACTGTCAGGGTGTAGGGGGGATGGACCCGGAGTATAGTCTGCCGGAGTATAAAGAGGTATTAACCCGGAAGTGCCACAGCCAAGATGGCTGCCGCCCCGCAAGTGGCTGTTACACAGCCTAGTGAGCAGGCAGAATATGACAAATGACAGTAACTTAATAACTAGTAATTAGTGATCAATATTTGTCATGGACAGAGAGCAGATATGTTGCTGCTCTATAGATGTGAGCACATCTATTGTGTGTCTCGACAGGTAATATCATAACTTTATTAGTTCATGTACCCCTTAGAAACCAAACCAAAAAGAAGACCTTGGACTAAAATGAACAGACTTGCTATGATAGCTTTAAGACTGCAACTCCTAACAATTTTGCACTCATCAGTGAACAGTTTATAACTTCAGTTTTGTAACTAGAGCGATGGTGATGTGCAGCACTGGACCCAGTAAAGGGACTGTACAGGCTAGCTTCATGTATAACTCTATGTAGTGTCATGTCATCTGCAGAAGGTTTAATGCATAGAGTGGTACATACTTAACATTATCACCTGTCACCATTGATGAAAAGAATGTGAAGCAAGTGAGCATGTATAACTGCCCGGGGATGCATTTGATTCACAGACTGGATTGGACCACTGAAGAATATATCTCTGTTAGGAATTCAGCTGGATCTACTGGGGTTTGTGAACAAAGGAGACTGTTTGAGATGGTGAAATCGGATGAGTATAAAGTTTAAACACGTTAGGTAAGACAGCATTATAATATCCTTGTTTTAAAAAAATTATAACGTACACTGTACAGACTGACAAACGTTCCACTGTCTGTGAAGTCATCCCAACTTATTTACATTTACAGCATTTGGCAGATGCCCTTATCCAAAGCAATGTACAAATGTGCTTTTAAGATCATGAGTCTAAATAACTATTCCAAATTAATTAATTAATTTCTTTGTTTCATGAAGAAAGAAAGAAATTAATTAATTAATTTCTTTGTTTCATGAAGAAGTAGGTCTTCAACCATCGTTTGAAGATAGCCAAAGACTCAGCCTTCCGGACCCATAGGGGAAGTTTATTCCACCACCATTTAGAAATGAGCGTTGTTGTTTTCTGGCTACCCTGCATTGCCTTGTTCTCCCATGTTCTGGATTACTGGACTGTTAATGACTCTGGATTCTGCCTGCTTCATATTGTCCTGTTTACCTGTGTGCTGGATTATTGTACTGTTTGTGACTGACCTCTGGCTAGGGAGCACTGCACTACTGTTTTAACACAAGCCTTTCAGTTTCAGTTTAAATGCACATTTTAGATTCAACTAAGATATACTGGGGCAGACAGACAATAATACTGTAAATGTCCAAATATTTATGAAACTCTATATATATTAGAGATTAATGACAGTAATGATTGGATTTATATTGCAGAAAACAGGAAATCAGAAACACTTTTAATCTTCAAGATTTGTATTGAGAGACCAGTGGTAATGCCAATCTAACTGCACTAATTGGGACGCACATTGTTTTTTCCATATAGTTCTTTTATATACAGCAGTAAGACAATAAACTGTCAACACCCATTGTTATAGGTGTTAATATTAGAGTAGGTGTAACTCTAGCGGCTTAACAGGTAAGAAAAAAATCAGGAAAGGGCATGGCATTTTTTGAAGCTATATATTGTCTAGGTTGCATGACAGAATTAAACAAAATGTGCTCGGCAGTGGTTAGTTTAAGACTAAAAATGGCTGACTTATCAGACTACTAAAGGGGACAGATCATAGGAACCTCTTTAGTAGGAACATCTGTAACCTTTACAGCCCAACTCTTTGTTGTTTCAAGAGCAACAGTCTCCACCATTATGGATTTCATCAGCAAAGAAGAATATTGGGTGAAAATCAGAATTTAATAATAGGTACTGTCGAACACTAGGAAAGATTGTGTCCAATCAACACAAAACTGCAGCAAAAGTTTCAGCAGAACTTAATTCCCACATTAAAGACCCTGTTTCTACAAAAAAAAGTGCACATAGAACGTATAGAAGCTGTATAGAACTTCACTTAATGTGTATTAAATGAGGATGTTGGACCAACACCATATTACTAAAAAATATTACATATTTTATCTG
Source organism: Tachysurus vachellii (assembly GCF_030014155.1). Lineage (NCBI taxonomy): Eukaryota > Metazoa > Chordata > Actinopteri > Siluriformes > Bagridae > Tachysurus > Tachysurus vachellii. The sequence goes on from NC_083466.1 coordinate 30,084,708, forward strand.
TGTTCATATTATTTGATCTAACCCCTCTATATATACAGTATAGTTACCTACCTCATGTTGAACTTTGTGGCGGAGTTCTACAGCCTTTTGGTTTAAATCAACTTTTGGGTCATTAGTTGTTGCTTGGATGATTGCATGATACAGACAGTTATGATTGGAAGAGTTCACAGTTTCTCGTGAACCATCAGGGCGTATGATAGAAATGTGGCCACTTTGTGTTGTGTCTTTACCCATAACCATGTCCTTCAGATTACTCCACATTCCTCTTGATCTGTATAGCACAAACACATTAACTTATACATGCACAAGCACAATAAGGCATATAACAGACTAACAAAAAATATTCTGCAGTGTTTTAAATATTGAACTCACCCTGGAGAAGTCTGAGGTGTTTTTGTCAGCACAAGTTTGATAGTACCAGCTGCTGGGTCAGTTCCTGGGTAATTCTCATATGTAAGAGGGTTTCCTTTATCATCTACAACACTAAAGCAAATTCCTTTTCCCTCCAGCAAGTTACTCTTTGTGAGTACATGAACTTCTAAAGCTGTTGCTGGCTTTTGTTCATCAGTTATTTTAGTAGCGAAGCATGTGACCTGATTCAGTTCTTCTTCATTCACAGATCTTTCCTTGCATTCAGTTACAGATTTCAGATCATGATGATGATGCTGACTGTCAAAGAAATTTTCGGTTTCATGCCTCTCCAGTAAATTACCAACTACTTTTCCAGTAACAGAGTTTAGTTGTTGAGTAAATGTTTTTGTAAACAAGGAGGTGGCAGACCCAGAAAAACTCTCCACCATTGTTTGGGAAAGAACTTCAGAAATGTTATCAATGAGATCATCTTTAAGACGTTCCACATCTTCCAGTTTGTCCCTTCCATCATTGTCATATGTCTCAAATAAAGCTTCCTCATGCATAGACTTCAAAAGTGCAGGAACAAAAATGTCATCAATGGTCTGTTTAGTAGGAATGGAGGAGTACATTTCATAAATGGTAGTGGACATGCTTGCAGGAGTCAGAAGTCTCTTGATATTAGTATGAGGTCGGTGTGCAACATGTTCTGCTGATTTGTCCCATACCTGTGAGAGTATGTTAATCACCTGATGTATTTGTTTACAGTTTGCCAAGAGATCATATATAACACTCTTTGTTTTGACATCCATGTAGTCAGTCATTTCCTTCTCTAGGGTTTTGCTAATCCTGTAAGAACCAGATTTTTTCTGCAAGGCAGCCTTTGGAATTCCTGAGCTGATGAAATCTGTGAGTGCTCGAACAAACTCTTTATTTTCATGTAATTTTGAACGTACAGATTCCTTAAAAGCATTTAGAAATACTTGTTGGAATGTCTTTTGGAGTGCAACATCGATGCATGTGTTCAAAGCAGTGTTTGCTCCTTGAATTGCCAACTCCTGAACAGCATATTTACAGGATTGTTTCAAAATTGGTTTGACTGCATTCCATGAGAGATTCATACCTATTGATGACACCATTGATTTGGTGGATTTACATGCTGAAACAAACATGTTTTTTCCTGATTTCAGGGCATTACATGCTACACTTTTTAGGGATTTGGTGCCATTGAGAATATTACGTGCAGCATTTTTCACAGCAGAGAATGATCTTTTGAGAACACTGAATCCCCCACAGACCAAAGAGATTCCTATACTTATTGCTTTAGATATCGCCCACGATGCCCAATCAAATGCGCCATTTATCATACCCATGACTCCATTGATCATATCAGACACACCTTCTGAGATCAAGCCAAGACCAAATGAGGACATGGAACCAAGTGACAGAGTGCACACCAGAACTCCTGCTACAACCTGAAGCAAACCAAGAAAACAACAAATCAGGGCATCGAATGAGAATTTGGGCTTTTGTTTCACCTCAAACACAAGTGCAAGGCCATAATTACGAAAGAGGCCGAGTTCAGTAGAAGACACAAAATCCTCCTCATTTGATAAACTATAAAGAGTCAAGTCCACAGTTTTGAAGTCTCCACTGCCTGATCCGAACATGTCAAGCATTTTTTTGATATTTTGTTTCCATGAGTTAAATATGTTCATCCTTGCCTGCATTTGTATTTGTAAGTTACAGCTGCCACTGTGGTGTGGTTCAAAATCTCGAGTAACAGACAAAGAACAGAAGCTCAATGTTCTGCTTGTTTCAGATATGTAAACATCTAAGGTTTTCTCTGCCTCCTTGAGTAATGAACATGCCTCAGTTTTGTAGCCCTTTTTGGCCAAGTTAATGGTAATGTAGGCCTGATTATACAGTGCAACAGCTCTGTAGTAGTTGTCTGAGTCAGAAGCTTTTTTCCAGTAAGTTTTCGCTCCATAGTCACATTTATTTTTGTTTCGAAGATGCAAGGCAGTTCTTCCTAAAGCCTGCTGTATGTCGTCATAAAAGTTTTCACTGTGACCTTGTAAAAGTTTGTTACTTGTGTCCTGCAAGTTCTGGATTAGGTCTTCTTTCAGGTGTGTAAGGTCACTGTGTATGTTAATCTGGTCTGTATGAAGTATCAGCCACATACCCCATGATTCCTTCAAAGCATTCAGTGCTGGGTGATAGTCCATCTTACTGTGAAAAGATTTAAAATAACTATGGACATCTTTTATTTTCACTTCAAAGAGGTCTATCTTCTCTATTGTACTATAATGTTTGTCAAAGTCACTAAGGAACTGACAAAATGTAGAGAACAGCTCTTCCTTCATTTCAATTTCAGCTAATTTCTCCTTCTCCATGCCTTTTATTCGATTAACTTCATATTCTTCTCTCAGTTCCCTCATGACTTCAATAGAATGGCCTCGGTAGGCCACGGCCAGACGATCATGGTTCAGTATTACCTGGACCATCCCTGGGGTGCCTTTTCGACCTGTTCGTCCAAACACTTGTTTCTCGACTCTTCGGTTACTGGGGAAGTACGTGAGGAGCACAAAGAGACCGCCGCAGTGATTAACCTCTTCTGTGACCTTAATGTCTGTCCCACGTCCTCCAAGGTTAGTGGTAATAATGATCTGTCCCTTGCTGAACTCCTGGTTCTCAATGTTGTGGCGCTCGCTCATCGTGTACATGGTAACTGAATATTTAGTTTCTGCTGCAATTTTGTTATTGAGCGCATTTGCTGTGTTGACGTCCTCACACACGACTAACACCACCTGTCCTCGTTTAGAGACTTTTGAGACTGTGGCACAAATAGTTTGGATCCACTGGTCAGTACCTCCCCTCACTTGTACTGCAGGCAGCTCAGTAACCTTCTGACGTTGATGAGGTGGTATGACATAGCTGTCCGTTTTGTAATGTCTTGCCAGAAATCCCTTGTCTGCATCTCCACCTAGTGTTCCAGAAACACCAAATATCCCTTTCCCCATGAGATATCTTTTAAAGAAATTTGAATTAGACATGTAGTTTGTCACATTTGATAATGGAGATAAAGTTAGTTGATGCTTCATCTCCAGAAATTGTTGTAGTCCATCACCCCACCGTTTTCTTTTCTCCAGCATTCCACTAGCCTGAAAATCCACTGGGATTATTGCATGGTACAAGTGTTGATCATCTTCATCAACATCTAATCCCTGAGCTTTTAGAGATCTCTCAATCATGTACTCTCTGCCTTTGGTCATCTGAATGGCCTTCAGTGCATTCTCAACAAACAGTGGCAGCTGATTTTCCAGGAATTTCTCTAAGAAAGAAGGGATTACAAGCGATTCTTTATCTTCTTCTGAACTACATTGTCGAGAGTATTTAATTTTGGATTTTAACTGGCTAACAGTGGCTTCAATGAGCAAATTTTCAGACAGCATCTCACAAGCTTTTCCATTCTCAAGTAGCAGCATGTTGACGTTTTGGTCAGTTTTTAACTTTTGCTCTCCAAACTGAGTCACTTTTCTTGTTTCCGGCTGATAAATATAACAGTTAAATGCCACCTTGTCCTCCATCCCCATCTCAAGAACATTGAGCAGATCATACTGTTGTTCTATTCCTGTTTTAGCCATGATGGTCTTCCATGCCTCATTTTCAATAGCTCCATGTTCCTTTTCTCCTTCTTCATTAATAGAGTCCTTCAAATTTTCAAAATCTTCCTCTGAGTAAAAGCCTAATTCAATGCCTGGCAACAGAATTTCCAGTGGTGAAAATTTATCATTTTTATCTGAACCAATCATTGCTATCAGGGCAGCTGTGTGAAAATTCTGGACTCTTGTTGTCCACATGGTCTCTCCATTTTCTTCTACCTCAATTGGGCGACATGCCGATATTATGGCCCAGATGCTTGCTAGGACTTGTTCCAAATGTTGGAGTCCACTGGACTCATGGGACAGAAATGTTATTTGAACTCCGTTATCCAAGGTCATGTAGTCAACCTCATCCACAAGGACCATCTCAAACCTCCTGTCTCCTCGAGTTGTTTTCTTCTCAAACTCTTGTTTCAGTGTATCTGCTGCAAAAGTTCCAACAGTACTATACACTACATCTTGTTTGTATGCGTCCTGAGTCAGTTCCTCTAGTTCTTCAGATGAGACATCATTCAGCACTGGAGGAACAGCAGATGACTTTATGTCGAACATCTTGTAAAGTTTGCTCCATTCCTCTAAATCACGACGAGCGAGTACCGGAGAGCTGGTCACAATGTCCACCTTAACACCACGCATGGCATGGATCACAGCAAGCATGGCTAATATACAAGATTTCCCTTCACCTGTCCCAATTTCAAGAAGACAACCTGTGTTGGTTTTTGATTTTGGAAGCAGGAAAACCACCAGGGCTGCAATTTGAGTTAATCTGGGAAGATATCCTTCAATGACTTTTTCCTCTTTACCCTTTTGAATAGTGACAGCAGAGCACATTTTTACTGCGAGTGACATTCGCTCTAGTACACTTTTGAGAACTTGTCTGTCTGGGTTGGTAAAATCCAGTTCTTTAACCATTTTCTTTACACTCTGAATGTCATTTTTATGGAGATGAGTTCTTTTGTATTTTGGAAGCTCTGTTTCCAGATATACCAGAACATCCTCTAGTATTGTCAGGACATTCTCAGGGTAGTTTGAGTTGCGCATTTCACTAATAATAGTATCAGCATTTTTGTGTCTCTCTGCGTCAACATACCATTTCAGCCATCTGAGGGGATCAGATTTATCTAAAGCATTGAGGACATTCCCATACTCCAACTTGTAGGTCTGTGCAATGTGAAGTATTGCCTGCACTTGGTCTTTGTCATTCCTGACAACATAACGCATGAAATCTGTTATTTCTGCCAGTTTCCATGTGTTGTTGAATGCAATCTGACACAGAATTTCTTTACTCTGTGTAGAAAGTTGCATATCAGTTTGAAGAACATTCTGTAAAAGTTTAAACGCGAGTGATGGATGATCGTCTTGCAACAGTTCGAGCACATCCAAGAGGAAATCCCGATCATGTTTATGTGTGTGGTCGTTTTCATCCTCCTCAAAAACTAACTGCAGTACTGTCTCAAGCACTGTCAGTCTATCATGTAGAGGCAAAGTCTCATAACCAACTGCAGTGTCGAAAGAAAACACGCAGCTACTGGACAGGTCATGTTTCTTACAGTACTCCACCATTAACTCATTTTGTAGGGTTTTCATCCTGTCTTCTAATGTCTCCTCTGAGTCTTCCTCATCAGTTATTTGATATTCACACAGGAGGTCTGAGAATTTCTTCTCTATTTCTGCAACCTATATGTTTGAGCACAAACACACACACACACACACACACACGTTTTTAGTAGCATCCATCAACTAAATCATAGCATTTAAAGATTTTCCCAATAGTATTTTAATAATAATATGAAGGAATTACTAAAAACTGTGAACCTTGATTCAATTATGTAGAAAAGAAGAAAATTTTACCTCATCTCTTTCAATTTCAGTATTTACTGGTGGTTGCATTATATGAGTTTGGTGATGGAACTCATGGCCTCTCAGCCTCTGTTCCTGCTTTAGTGTTTCTGTGGATTTTAAAATCTTTTTAGCAACAAGCTCACTTTCCCTTTTAATCTGTTCCTCAATTCTTTTTTCATGTTCAAGCTGGGCCTGTCTCCTCTGCTCCTCTTGTTTGCGTTTCTCTTCTTCCTCTTGTGCATCGTCTTCAAATTTCCCTGGTTCAAATGAAAGGTACAAATGAGATGACTAACAGTCAGATATTAAAGATAAAATCGAGTTTGCTGTCAAAAAAAGCCAAGTAACAATACTAGGGTATAATTTGGATTGTATATTAGGCATTTTTTTTATAAAATACTGCAGAAATTAATGACATACCATAATTTGGGCACGTTGAATTCTTATTCTTATAATCTCTATTGCAGTCCAGATGTATTTGCTTGCGGTCTCCACTCTCTCGAATTGTCATATATGGGGCATCTTCTAAATCCATATACCACAAATCTGGACTGGTGAAACAGTCTGTCGCTGACCACTCGCCATACTTCACACTGATGTGGATTGTGGTGTGGGGAACAATAAAATGTTGTACCTTTTTTTCATAGTGTCCAACTGTAATCTAAACATACATGAACATGGATATGTTGTTGAAGCCTAAATATTCACATGCATGAAAGATTTTAGTAACAAATATTTTTATGAACAAATTTTGTAATTACTTTTTATCACAATTAATACATTTTTAATAGACTGTGTGCATTACTGCAAATATACCTTATACTTAGAATCCAGGTCTTTAAAATCAATGCAGATGGTCCATTTGTACGGAGTTTTATTTTCGACAGTAATGTCTCCTTGTAATCTTGCATATTTTGCTCCCATTCTAAAATGAAAGTGTTCACAGCAGTAAGAAATAATGAATAATACAGTAGTAAATATACTTATACCAAATATACCATATAAGGGCATCTACAAAACTTTACTCCAGCTTCTCTTTGTCTGAAGGAAGCATGAGTGGACGTCCTGGTGACACAGTGTCTCGTTCCCTTCTCAGTTACATATGTAACATGGTGTATTTTTGAAGAGAACTCGACACTGCATCAGAGCCAACGCTATTGGAACGTCAATACCCATTTTGCCACGCACCGGTCAATGACTGTGCCACAGGAACAGAACATCAATAGCCCTGCAGGACTTGGGTTGGGGTCCAGGTTCAGGTTATAGAACCTGATAAAGGTTTGTGGACCAGCCCATAAAAGCACAAATATGTTCAACAAGTATGTTGACAAGTATGTCCCTGGCTAAGGCACTGGACAAGGTGATACCCCTAGTGGAGTGAGAACTGATGCCGAAAGGCCAGGCAAGACCGCGCACCTCATAGATCTGGGCAAAGCAAATGCCGCCACTCGTTCCACCGACTCACTGGACAACCTGCCATTTTGGGCACCTTAGGGACATATTCCACCCTGGGGTGCAGGAAAGCCTTGGACATGCCAGGGGCAAATTCTAGGCAGGCAGGGGCGATTGACAGGGCCTGCAAATCTTCCACTCTTTTGAGAGAGGCCAAGGCTAAGAGCAGAGCCATCTTCAGGGTCAGAAACTTCTCAGTGGCTGACTCCATGGGCTCAAAGGGGCCACCAGCAGCCCCTCCAGGACGACAGAGAGGTCCCAGGAAGAAAGGCATGGTCTGCAAGAAGGTCTCAGCCATCTGACTGCAGGGACCAGACCCAGAGCGTCCACATCTCGAGGTAGCATGTAGGATTGCCCCTTGTGCCTGAGAGAGGAGATTCTTCCAGACGGAAAACTGGAGTGCCAATTAGGAGGGACACTAGGTCCATGAACCAAACACGAGAAGGCCAACAAGGAGCAACTTGAAAAAGGTTGACTCAGTCATGGCTCACTTTGGCTAGGACTTGTGGGAGCAGAGCTACCAGGGGAAAAGCATACAGATGGAGCCTGGGCCACATCTGTACCAGGGCCCAAACTCGCTCCACCACCTGGGGGTGGAGACACCACTTCTTGGGCCTCAGCACCTGCCTTGATAGGAAGTCTGCCTCCCGATTTACTGTACATGTCCTGGAATGAAAATCGCTCTCAGCGAAAGAAATCTGGTCTCTGTCCAGAGCAGAAACTGCTGCGCCAACCCGAACAGGAAACCACCGCAGTGCTGTCTGCGCACTAACACATGGCAGCCTTTAGGTATAGGAGAAAGTGTTTCAACGCTAGAAACACGGCCCTCATGTACAAGCAATGTATGTGCCATGAGAGATAAGGGCCCTCCCATAGACCCTGGGCAGGACGGCCATCCAAGGTTGCTCCACAGCCCGAAAGTGAGGTACCCATTGAAAGAATCCTGCAACGGTGACAGGCTCCTAGAGTGGGACCCAAGGCAAGAAACTGGGGTCTTTCCCCACATAAGAAGCCCACAGCACATAAAGGGGATGTCTGTGAGGATGAAAGCCCTCACCCCTGGCCCAGAGCTTGAATGGCCTCATGTGAAGCAGACCCAAGGTATAACGTTGGCTGCTGCCGCCATAAGGCCAAGCACTCTCTGTGCCTCTTCGACAGGGAGGCTTCGGCCTAGCCAGATGTCTTTCATTGCTGGGAAGATGGGAGTCGCCCAAGTGGGCGACAGACGTGCCCGCCTCATGGTGGAGTCCCAAATTACCGAAAGCAAACCTGTGAAATTTCCTGCGCTTTGGCAAAATGCCTATGTGAAAATAAGCATTTTTGAGTTTTATCGTCAAACCAGTCCTCGGACCTGATCTGAGAAGTGTGGTGGAACTTTTTACTTTAGAGATGTTTGTAAGGCTTTGTCCTACTGTATGCTTGTGACTGGTAGTTATTGTGAATAGAAATTGTCATTGCCAGAGACGAGTTGGTGGGACTTAGGCTCACAAACAGCTTCTAGTAGACCTTGGTAAGACACGATTAGCTTGATCAGGAGATGAGCAGGCGTTGTGCATTTGAGCCAATGATTGATTATGTTTTGCTTTTACATGCCTTCTTTGTTTGAATCCTGTCTATAAAATCGTGATGTAATCAATGATCGGGGCCCTTCCTCTCTCATGCTACAAGAGGAGTGTGGGGTCCTGCTACGCAGCCGAACATAATAAACTGTGAAATCTTTTTACTCTTGCCCGTGCCTACCAGTGTGATACTTTATACTTTAAATCTCTCAAACCTCAAAACGTCCACAACAGAAGCAATAACCTTGAGTGTGAGCATGCTGAATTGTAGGTCTTCAGAGTAGCTTGTGTTGCTATTAAATAAGCTATTAAATAGTCAGTTATTGAGTGATAGGTGGTTTCATGAATTACAGTTACTGTATGTCCCCAAGAATCCTCAACGCATGATACTTTTTATCTGTTTACAGTTACAATTTATAATCATATGAGTTTACTATTTCTATTAATAGTATATTTATAATATTTATTAACTATATTTATAAGTGTCTTAATGGTGTTACTCTTTGTATGGGGTGCTAATGTATAAATATAATAAACACTATTCATGTATATTTTATAATACTGACTTTCCCACATTTCCTTTCACACATTTGGTAACTTTACCTGCAAGCAAGCACAATTTTTTAAACTAGAATTAGTGTGCAGTTTCACATTATTAACAATAACTAAGATTAAGATTTAATAATAAATAAGATTTAAATGTTGTATAACTGAGGTAGTAAGCAAGAAGCGAGTAAAATTGTTTTGCTATAATCAGAAAAGAGGGTGCAATTAAACAAGGTCAAGTGATAGAGTAATGAAGAATGAAAAAATAAGAAGCATGCTTAGCTTAGCAAAACAGAAGTAAGAAGCCAATGAATGATTTTGTTATCTTATATGGAGTTGTTTTTTACATTTTAGTGTGTCTGTGTGTATAAAAGACTAACTTTGAGACACAGTGGTATCCTTCCTCTTTGAGACTTCTTGGAGAATGCTGGGTCCTGTTGTAAATACAATAAATTGTAAACTTTTTTACTCTTGCCTAGCAATGTGATATTTTTCTCAAGACTTTAATAACAAGCTGCCATTATCAGCAGGATTCTGTGCTTGAGGGTCGGCTACAGTAAATGGTTTCCCATGGAGACATACTGCAGGTGCCTTAGAGTCTGTTAATGTCACCTCAACCACATGAATGTCACCTCAACCACATGGCTAGAAGTTCACAGTGCGATAGCAATGCCCATGGTGGAAGTAGCGGGACCGGACAGTAAGCATTATTATCTGTTTCAAGACTTACAGTGTATCTATTGTGCATCAAAGTTATAGTGTTTAAAAATGCTGCGCTGAGAGAGGACTCAACTGTGGACTTGGAGGAGTATGCTGCAGCTGTAACCGGCTACATCAGCACATGCACTGAAAACCACAAAACACTGCAAGATCTATCCCAATGATAATCCCTGGATCAACTGTGCGGTGCGGGCCAGGCTACGTGCCCGCTCCACCGCATTTGTCTCAGAAGACCTTGGGGAATACAAAAAGGCCAGATACAACCTATGAAAATCAATCAGGAAGGCCAAGGGAGACTACAGTCTGAAGCTTGATGCATACTACACCACTGCAGACTCATGGCTCATGTGGCAAATCTTCAGCATATCACAGAGTACTGACAGAAGAGTCAGGGAGACATAACTCCCAAGATCACACTCCCAGATGAGCTGAATGAGTTTTATGCTCACTTTAAGGCCTCAAACACTGGCCAACAGCATAGAACTCTGGCCTGAGAGGGCATACTGGAAATGCCACACACCGTGTCATCAGCAGCGTCATCACCGTGTCATGCACATGACTCTGAGGAACATGAACCCATGGAATTCAGCAAGCTCAGATAACATCCCGGGCAGGCACTCGGGGTTTTCGTCGGAAATGGCTGACTGTGGCTGATGTGGTTGATGTGCCCACCTACTTCAGGTCCACCACCATCAAAGCTCTCCCAAAGAAGAATACTGTGACCTGCCTGAATGACTATCGTCCTGTTGCACTCACCCCATTAGTAAGGAAGTGTTTTGAAAGGATAGTCATGTCACACATAAAAAGGAACATTCCAACCATCTTGGACTCATTTCAGTTTGCATATCAACAAAAGCGGTCCACTGAAGATGAGAATGCTTTTCATTAACTACAGCTCGACATTCAACACACCCTTGGATTGCCACCCTCTCTCTGTAACTGGGCACTGAACTTCCTGACAGACAGACCCCAGTCAGTCAGAGAAGGAATCCAGACATTTGGCATTAGAACTGTGAGCACAGGCAACCCCCAAGGATGTGTCCTGAGCCCACTGTTGTACATCCTCTTCACCTATGACTGCATGTGTAACCCAGGTTACTAATGGTTAATGACTGAGGGAAAGAAAGGGGGAAAAGAACCAACTTTCGGATTAAATGACAGATTGACAGATTGAATAGGAGGCTGAAACCATGGATTATGGTGTGATAAAGTTTTGCTAATTACATAATACATAATCGCATGCAATGTGTATGTGCATGTGTATATGTGTCATATGCATAGAATGTTTAAGGTCTCAAAATTCTCCAATAATATTTTCGCGTTGTTGGGGTAACCAATGAGGTCGTGTTGACGTCACTAAAGCTCCGCCCTCGCGGCATTTTTCGGATTCCGCATGTTCGAGATCTTTCTTTTTCTCGCTATAACTTCGGATGCAGACGGACGCTTCTCGCTATTCCGGGAGATTTGAGTTTTGAAATCGGAGAAGAGTAACGTAAGGATTATTTAGGAAGTCCCTAAAAACATTCATATGTCGATTATGTACATGTCAATTAGTGTGGAACAAGTAGAAGTGCTACGTTTACTCGTATATCCATGCCATTTCAGTGAATGTTAGTGACGTGTCTTAGCATTAGCTTTAGCTTATGTGAAGTGACATGCATGTATATCTCTAAAAAAGGGGTGCAGAGAGAAGCGGATTGTGTAGAGAGTGACATTGGAAGTGACATTGGAACAACTTTTTTTTTGTGTGGCCTAATCCTGGATCAGCTGCACATTAAAGGACACTTTAATTTTTTTGAGACTGAACTGAATTCTGACACTGTTTTTTCCAATTTGTAGTGAATTAAGGTCAGTGGTTTACTGGTTATCCATAATTGTTTTATTTTGATTCATGCTATGGGGATGTGGTAGCTCAGTGGTTAAGGTGTTCGACTACTGATCGGAAGATCATTGGTTCGAATCCTAGGTCCACCAAGTTGCCACTGCAGGGCCCCTGAGCAAGGCCCTTAACCCTCGATTGCTCAGGTGTATAAACTGAAATAAAAATGTAAGTCACTCTGGATAAGAGTGTCTGCTAAATGCTGTAAATGTAAATGCTAAACCTGTTGAATTTATTTTGATAGTGATTGCAATGCTTTAGAAAAAAAAAGGGGAATAGCACGAAATATTGATACGTGAGCATTCTTGTGTTACTGTTTTTTTTTCTTTTGTACTTATTTTACAAAATATTTTGAGTTTAATACAGTGAATCTTGTTCCTAAAATATTGACATCTGGGTGTGTTCACTCTTGTCGCTCCATCTCTCTCTCTCTGACAGACCTAGCCTTCTGATCATCCTGGTCCTAATTGAGTTGATGCAAAATTTACACCCTTGGTGTGGGTCACACAAAAAAGTGGTGAGCCAGCCAGGAGAGAGAGATTGGTCTGCAACAACGGTGAATGATTAGGAGAGCTGAGTTAAATTGAAAATAATACAGTACACTTTGTGTGGAAAACTAACAGCATGGATATTGTAAAAAGAGAGAATGTAAATGTCTCAAATGCCATAGTAGTCAGCGGGTTGACATTGAAACGGATCAGGACTTAGAAACATGGCTGTTGAGATATGGTAGTATTAATCGCAACCTTCTCATTGATGATCCAAACTCTGAATTCCATCGTCATGCTATTATAAAGTTCACTTATAGCTCTGGTATGAAAACACTAATGCCCCTGCTCCCAGTGACAATGGTAAGCACATCAGACCCAGATACTACTTTCGTAGTGCATGCCTTGAACTCTGTCTACCCTCAAGTAGCTAGTGATAGTGCCACCAAGGGGTATTTAAAGGAATTGCATACAATTGCTAGTGCAATTGGAAAGTCATTTGAAGAAGTGCTCGAGGGGGAGTTAAAGAAAATAAGGGGTGGCCGTCCTGTTGCAGAACCCTTATCTTCAGGTGAAGGAGCTGAGCGTACAAATGTAGCAGACTCTCAAATGCGCGATAGCAGCACAACCAGCTTACTGGACAAACAGTTGTCCCCAGCCAAATCACAGAGAGTTACGACAGAGCAAGACACTTTTCCTTTATTAGAAACATCACCATTTGATGGAATTGAATCTGAGAAATCACCAAACCTGTCCAAGGAAAGACCTAGGCATAGAATTAGCAATCCTGCAGCTAAGGCATTACCCCATCCAGTACTTACAATGGACATGATTGATCCTCCCAGCATGCAAAAAGTTGTAGTTGAACATATTGTCAGATCAAGTGACACTGCTGCATTACAACCTACCTCTTTTCGTCTCAGGCCCTTCTCTGGGAAAGTTCCTAGACCAGTTAATGAACCAGACTTTGACACGTGGCGGGCGAGTGTTCAATTTCTTCTGGATGATCCCTCAATTTCTGACCTGTCTCGCACAAGGAGGATACTAGATAGTCTGCTTCCTCCTGCAGCCGATGTCATTAAACATGTGAGTCCCCAGTCTTCACCGTCAGTGTACTTGGAACTGTTAGAGTCTGTCTATGGATCAGTGGAAGATGGTGACGAGCTGTTAGCAAAATTCATGACTATGCTACAGAACCCAGGAGAAAAGCCCTCCAATTATTTACACAGGTTGCAGGTGATGTTGAGCACAACGGTCAGAAGAGGCGGCATTGCTGAAAGTGAGCAGAACCTTTGTCTGATAAAGCAGTTCTGCCGCGGATGCTGGGACAACAGAATAATTGACAACTTACAGCTAGAAAAGAAAAAGACCAATCCACCTTCCTTTGCAGAGCTGGTAGTGTCCATTCGCACAGAAGAAGACCGGCAAGCCTCAAAAGAGGACAGAATGAGGAATCATTTTGGAATGAGCAAGCCAAGTAACGCTCCTAAACTGAGAACTGCTTCCCATCAAATATCTGCATACTCTCATGATTTAGTGGGTGGAGCAGCTGAAGAGGTGGATGCCATGAGGGCTCAGATATCTGAAATTCATGCTCAGATTGCTGCTATGCAAACCTCACCTTACCAGAAGGGCTAGCCTGATTATTTCAAGAATGCTGATGTGATCCAGATAAAGAAAGATCTAACAGAAATACAAGCACAAGTAGAGGCAATGAAAACATCCAATTCTGGTAAAGTGGCAAAAGAAACCCCAGCAGCTAAAGAACTAGCTGGATTGAAGAAACAAGTGGCAGACTTAAAGGCTCAGTTGACCACCCCTGAAATACCCCAACATCGTTCAGGGAAGACGACAACCTCCAAAAGCCCATCAGCAAAATTTCAACAAGCTGAGAGGAATGAGAACAATCAGCTCAGAAATTATTCTGTGACATTCACTCGTCCTCGTCCAGGATACTGTTTTGGGTATGGGGAAGATGGACACCTTGCTATCAATTGTGAAAATGACCCTAACCCTCCTAAAGTGGATGAAAAGAGACGTCAGTTGAGAGAAAGACAGGTCCAGTGGGATCTAAAGAACCAAGCAGCTACTGCCCAGTTAAACAGCATGTAGTCTCCGTAGCAGGGCATATGGAGACTGAGACAAAACATCAGTGTCCTAAAGCCAAACTGCCAAAGGGGTTAATTGGAATGAAATGCACTGCTCAAATCTATGTTGATGAAATTAAAGTGAACTGCCTTTTAGACACTGGTTCCCAGGTGACCACTATCCCCTTGTCTTTTTATAAAAAGAACTTGTCCCATTACCCCATGAAATCATTGAAGTCTCTGCTGGAAGTGGAGGGAGCCAATAGACAATCAGTACCTTACCTTGGGTATGTAGAGTTAACCTTGATGTTTCCCAAAGAGTTCTTAGGAACAGATGTAGAGGTCGTCACATTAGCACTGGTGGTCCCAGATCTGATAAATGTGCCACAGGTCCTAGTAGGTACAAATACCCTGGATGCACTTTACTCCAGCTATGTACAAAGGGGGCCTGTCAGCATCAATCCAGCTTCTCGTGGATATGCAGCTGTATTGAAGACACTTGATGTGAGACATAGACAAGCATGTGCTGAAACTCTTGGATGTGTAACATTAAAAGGGACAGCCCCTGAAACTGTGCCAGACGGATGCACCACTGTTCTGGAAGGAGTTGTCTGCCTAAATTGTCTTCCAGCAGAAAAGCTGACTGTTATAAGCCCTCCCAAAATGTCGTCTCTGCCTGGGGGTTTATTAGTTGCTAGCGGGTTGCACGGGTTACCTGTGAAGCGCTCCTTCTCTTTGCCATCCCACCCAAGACTGTCATCGCAGAAATGCATGCTGTTCAGCAGGTAATAGACAAGCCATTACCAAGCAATGCTCCTGGAACAACAGAAAAACCCAGAAGCACACAGCTAACATTTGATTTTGGAGACTCCCCGCTGTCCTCAGAATGGAAAGAACGGATATCAGCCAGGTTAAACTCTATGCCTGATGTTTTTGCTCTGAATGACATGGATTATGGGCACACAGACCAGGTGAAACACAGAATTAAGCTGAGTGATGAAACTCCTTTCAAGCATAGAGCTCGTCCCATTCATCCACAAGATATTGATGCTGTCAGGAAACATTTACAGGAGTTATTAGCAGCAGGGATTATACGGGAGTCTGAGTCCCCATTTGCATCCCCCATTGTAGTGGTCAGGAAGAAAGACAACGCAGTGCGGCTATGTATCGATTTTAGGAAGCTTAACTCACAGACCATCCGAGACGCATACGCGCTCCCAAACTTGGAGGAAGTCTTTTCGGTGTTGACCAGTTCCAAGTGGTTTTCCGTTCTTGATCTGAAGTCTGGGTATTACCAGATTGAGATGGATGAAGCAGATAAGCAGAAGACAGCATTCGTATGCCCACTTGGTTTTTGGGAGTTTAATCGTATGCCGCAGGGGATCACCAACGTGCCGAGCACATTCCAGCGGCTCATGGAGCGTTGCACGGGTGATTTAAATAGAAGAGAAGTCTTGGTCTTTATAGATGATCTTATCATATACTCCGAAACCCTGGAAGAACATGAGTGTCGGCTGATACAAGTCCTGAACCGCCTGAAAGAATATGGGTTGAAGCTCTCACCTGAGAAGTGCAAATTCTTTCAAACATCTGTTCGCTACTTGGGCCACATTGTTTCCCAAAATGGTGTAGAAACTGACCCATCAAAAATTGAGGCCATTAAAACCTGACCAAGGCCCCAGAATCTTCGGGAACTTAAGTCCTTTCTAGGATTTACCGGATATTACCGGAGATTTGTTAAAGATTTCTCCAAGATCGCAAAACCACTCAACAATCTTACTGCTGGCTATTGTCCTGTTCGAAAGGGAAGAAGGAAAGATGGAAATCATACCTCAATCCAAAAGACTCCCTGGGTGACCGATGGACTACTGAATGCCAACAGGCGTTTGACAGCCTTGTGGAAAAGTTAACATCTACTCCCATACTGGGGTATGCCGATCCTCATCTGCCTTACCTGCTACATACAGATGCTTGTGCTACAGGTCTCGGGGCAGTTCTGTATCAAGAACAGCAAGGACGTATGCGAGTCATAGCGTTTGCCAGCCGTGGACTAACAAAGTGTGAGTCCAAATATCCAGCCCACAAATTGGAATTTTTGGCCCTCAAATGGGCAGTCACTACTAAGTTCCATGACTATCTGTATGGGGCAGATTTCACGGTGGTCACGGATAGCAATCCCCTCACCTATGTTCTTACCTCTGCCAAACTAGATGCCACTAGTTATAGATGGATATCTAGTCTCTCAACATACAATTTTAAGATACAGTACAGAGCTGGAAACCAAAATCAAGATGCGGACGGATTGTCCCGTCGTCCAAACGGTGAACCATCAGATGATTGGCAATCTAAAAAAGAGCAAGAGAGGATCAGACAGTTCACTCTACATCATTTTGCAGATTTTGAAAGTAACACCAACACGATCTCCCCAGAAGTAGTGGGGGCCATCTGTGAAAAACATCACGCAAGTCAATCCGTTGATTCTCAGTCTTTCCCTCTGACCTTAGTAGAGTCTCTGAGCATGGTTGTAACAGCATTACCTCAAGAAATAGAGACAGAAGGTGTCCATGGTCTCCCAGAGATGCCATGCCTGTCTGAAGAGGATCTGATCAGGAAGCAGAGAGCAGACCCTGACATTAAAGAGGTAATTGAGTACTTGGAGTCTAGTAACAAACCATCAAACTTGAAATTTCACTCACCTCCTGTAATCCTGTGGATGAGGCAATGGAACAAACTTGAGCTAAAGAATGGGTTGTTATATCGGAAAAGGATGGATGGAGACAAAATGTTAAGCCAGCTGGCTTTACCCAAAGATCTTAGAGGAATTGTACTTGCTAGTCTCCATGATGATATGGGCCACCTTGGCCTAGAGCGAACACTCGATCTTCTTCGGTCCAGATTCTACTGGCCGCAGATGGCAGCAGATGTGGACACAAAAATAAAAACATGTGAGCGCTGTGTTCGTAGGAAGGCTTCCCCACAGAAAGCAGCTCCCTTGGTGAACATTCAGACTCACAGACCTTTAGAACTGGTTTGCATGGATTTTCTGACACTGGAACCAGACAGCAGTAACACCAAAGATATTTTGGTCATCACCGACCATTTTACTAAGTACGCTGTCGCAATACCAACCCGTAACCAGAAAGCGCAAACAGTAGCCAGATGCCTGTGGGATAATTTTTTCATCCACTACGGTTTTCCAGACAAGCTGCTGAGTGACCAGGGGCCAGACTTTGAATCTCGTACCATCCAAGAGTTGTGTCGGGTCGCTGGCATCCGCAAAGTGAGAACCACCCCCTACCATCCCAGAGGAAACCCGGTGGAGCGCTTTAATCGGGCCCTTTTGCAGATGCTGGGCACATTGGAGAACAAGAACAAAGCTCATTGGAAAGATCATGTCAAGCCATTGATGCACGCATATAACTGCACCAGGAGTGATGTAACGGGATACTCACCATATGAGCTTATGTTTGGCAGACAGCCTCGACTACCGGTCGACCTTGCTTTTGGACTTCCCATTCCAGTCTCATTCGCAGTATGTAAAATCCCTAAGGAATCGACTTGAGGAGAGTTACAGAGTTGCTACTCACAATGCATCAAAAGTAGCTAATCAGAACAAAAGACATTTCGACAGGAGGGTAGTTGTGTCTGCGCTTGATTCAGGTGATCGGGTCCTTGTGCGAAATGTCAGATTAAGAGGGAAACACAAATTGTCAGACAAATGGGAACCTGAGATCTATGTAGTACTCCAGAAGGCAGGTGACATGCCAGTGTACACAGTTTGTCCAGAAGGGAAAGATGGATCGATCCGCACCCTACACCGTGATTTGCTATTGCCTTGTGGGTTTCTACCCCCGAGTGAAATTCGAGAAACAGACCCTCCAAAGGTTTGTCGTAAGCCGAGAACCAGATCCCACTCTATAAAGGAAGCGGGCCACCAAGAACATCTATTGAGCAGTCAGTCAGAATCAGATGATGACACCGTTCGAATTAGCAATTCAGAATGCCAATTGGAGTTCAGTACAAAGACCATCTCACCTTTTACAGAACGTCCTAGGATTGCAGATATCCTACCGGAAATAGAGCCCATTGAGTCACCTCCTGCTACAGTAGAATTTGTGAATGAGACCTTACCTGATAACACTGAAGTTCCTTCAGTTGTCATGCACTCGGTAAAAGAAACCTTACATGGTATCAGACTAACAGGCTCAACAGGCAATGAACCAGATAATGAAGAAGGAAGTCACTTACCTGTGAATACTCCTGTGGAAACTGATACTGATGGAGTGGAGAAAGGTGGAAACAAATGCGCTAAAGAGTCTGAACTTCCAGAGCTGTCAGAGTCTGCAAATGAAAGAGTGCTGAAATTTCCAAGCCTGTCAGACCCTGCGATTCAAGAAGCACAGTCAAGTGATCAGACCTCACCTGCCCAAGATGTTTCTAGTAACCAACCAGTTATGGATGATGACCTAGGGGCCACTAACCCTAGACGTTCTAAAAGGCAGTGTGGACCTCCTAACAAGTTCCAGTATCATAAATTAGGAAATCCATTGACACTGGTCATTCTGTCATTGCTGCAAGGCCTGAGTTCAGCACTTACAACTTCCTTAGAAGACCACATGATTGTCAGTGATCAGTCTGTAACCATGCCTGGCATTTCCCCGTTAGAGGCGTCAAAGCCAACCACTTATCTAGCATGCCCAGGGACGTGCCTTCATTCAGTGGGGGGAGGTGTAACCCAGGTTACTAATGGTTAATGACTGAGGGAAAGAAAGGGGGAAAAGAAATAACTTTCAGATTAAATGACAGATTGAAGCCATAGGAGGCTGAAACCATGGATTATGGTGTGATAAAGTTTTACTAATTACATAATACATAATCGCATGCAGTGTGTATGTGTATGTGCATGTGTATATGCGTCATATGCATAGAATGTTGAAGGTCTCAAAATTCTCCAATAATATTTTCGCGTTGTTGGGGTAACCAATGAGGTCGTGTTGACGTCACTAAAGCTCCGCCCTCGCGGCATTTTTCGGATTCCGCATGTTCGAGATCTTTCTTTTTCTCGCTATAACTTCGGATGCAGACGGACGCTTCTCGCTATTCCGGGAGAATTGAGTTTTGAAATCGGAGAAGAGTAATGTAAGGATTATTTAGGAAGTCCTTAAAAACATTCATATGTCGATTATGTACATGTCGATTAGTGTGGAACAAGTAGAAGTGCTACGTTTACTCATATATCCATGCCATTTCAGTGAATGTTAGCGACGTGTCTTAGCATTAGCTTTAGCTTATGTGAAGTAACATGCATGTATATCTCTAAAAAAGGGGTGCAGAGAGAAGCGAATTGTGTAGAGAGTGACATTGGAACGTGTATGATCTGGTATTTTCCGGTTCAGCCAATACACGTGTGATTGAGTTCCTTGGTGAGTTTGGAGTTTTTTTTATTTTCCAATTAGTGCATTCCAAAGTATATTTAGTGTTTCATTGAATAAGTGTTTTTTTTTGTTTTAATACTAATGGTGAACACAGCCTTAAATGTAAATTTGAAGCATGAAAAAAAACTGTTGTATGCATAGGTTAAGTGGGATGATAAGGTGTGTAAAGTTTTACCAAAGGGTTCACTAAAATGCCTTTAGATGATGAGAAAATTGCATAAAGAGGAAAAGAATTGTTATACAAATTAATGTAACAAAATGTACGTGCATGTTATTTGATGTTTAGTAGAATTTGGGTCGAATTGAGCAATGTATGCTTTTACAGCATTAGACATTAATGGTTCTTATGGCCTTGTGTGTTCAAGGCCAGGTTTTTTTTCTCTGTGATGATGTCCGAGTTGAGTCCTGCTGTTGAGTGCTGCCTGATCCGGATGTGAACAGACACGAGTGTGAATCCCTGTGATTTGTCTCAACCCTCTCCTGCGTCTTCTGCATGCACCTGGGTGGGGTTGGACTGGCGAGCCACCTGTTGTTTGAATCCTCAGAACGTCTTGTAAGCTTGAAAGTGATTGCCGTCAACCGGTAGGAGCAAAGTTGCACAACAACTTTTTTTTTTGTGGCCTAATCCTGGATCAGCTGCACATTAAAGGACACTTTAATTTTTTTGAGACTGAACTGAATTCTGACACTGTTTTTTCCAATTTGTAGTGAATTAAGGTCACTGGTTTACTGGTTATCCATAATTGTTTTATTTTGATTCATGCTAAACCTGTTGAATTTATTTTGATAGTGATTGCAATGCTTTAGAAAAAAAAGGGGAATAGCACGAAATATTGATACGTGAGCATTCTTGTGTTACTGTTTTTTTTTACTTTTTTGTACTTATTTTACAAAATAATTTGAGTTTAATACAGTGAATCTTGTTCCTAAAATATTGACGTCTGGGTGTGTTCACTCTTGTCGCTCCATCTCTCTCTCTGACAAACCTAGCCTTCTGATCATCCTGGTCCTAATTGAGTTGATGCAAAATTTACACCCTTGGTGTGGGTTACACATGGCCTCTCAAACCAATTCAAATTTATTTCTATTGCACTGTTTACAATTAACATTGTCTCAAAGAAGCTTTACAGAACATAAACATAGAACAAAAGGTTATTATAAAGAATAATAGAAAAATTAATATAATACAAAATTCAAGATTATTATTAGATATATTTAAATGTGTATGTATTTATCCCCTATGAGCAAGTCTGAGGTGATTCAGGTGGCAGTGGCAAGGAAAAACTTCCTTGATTGGTAAAGGAAGAAACCTTGAGAGCAACCAGACTCAAAGGGGAAGCTCATCCTCATATGGGTGACACTGGAGGGTGTGATTATAAACAGTCTGTGATTATATACAGTCTGACAGATGTTGTAGTGATGAGGAGATTATTGTCCTCAAAGACCGCATGGAGTTGGCATCTGGCATCTTGGCATCATATATGTATATGTGTAAATATATGTAAATATATTATGTATAAAATACTATAAGGTGCAACAGAAGTGACATGGATGTGCATCGGATGGTATCTAGTGGTAACAGATGGATTATGATATTAAATGCAGTGTGTATGTATAATCCAGTGTGTATAATGCAGTGTGTATGTATAGTCCAGTGTGGATAGTCTGAAGTTAAGGTGTGTGGCATACCATATTGTGAAACTATGCTGTGGTAGTGATGGCCAGTTTGTGAACGACTCGTTCTTTTGAACCAGTTCTTTTTAATGAACTGGATGAACCGGTTCACCAAATCAGACTGATTCGTTCTAAACAGTTCGCGTCTTGAGTCAGCAATGATCCACAATTTACTAAAGTTACTCACTTTCGGTCATGCCTGACAGCCCCTCCGACTCTAAATAAACTAATATCCCGGAGTATAACTCCTGTACACTAAACTGAGACATGTTGTGCTGAGAGAACTGTGAGCTCGAGCTTTTGATACTGCGCATGCGTGAATTACTGAACCGATACAGCGAATCATCAGTACAGAACTGAGAACTGCTTGTTTCGGACGCGTCT
Source organism: Tachysurus vachellii (assembly GCF_030014155.1). Taxonomy (NCBI): domain Eukaryota; kingdom Metazoa; phylum Chordata; class Actinopteri; order Siluriformes; family Bagridae; genus Tachysurus; species Tachysurus vachellii. Next base: position 30,106,787 of record NC_083466.1, read on the forward strand.
GAGAACCGATGAACTGATACAGCGAATCATCAGTACACTGAACTGAGAACTGTTTGTTTCGGACGCGTCCGAGAACCAATGAGCTGTTGATACAGCGATTCATCAGTACACTGAACTGAGAACTGTTTGCTTCGGATGAGTCCGACATACTGAGAACCGATTAGCTGTTGATACTGCGCATGCGTAAACCTTCAGAGCAAATTATACATATTGGGATATGCATAGTAACTAGTCATAGGCTATTAAACATTTTTATATAAAAAAAAAAAAAATCATACAACTGTTCACTCAATATGTCAGTTAATTTTACTATTGACTGTTGTGCAGGTTAGTCTGTATTTTTATATGCCGCTTTTTGTAAGTTGATGAAGATTAGTTTATTAACTTTATATCTTTAAGACACGTAAAACATCCACGTTTGCACATCACTGCCTGTACTGGATGTTTTAGTTGCAAAACTTAAATGTAAGAAATGTATTCAACTAAAATTATGATTACAAAGAACTTTTCAAATGTGTTAAATTGATTGTATTAATATCTGCCGGCAGCAGGATGATGGAATTTGTGTCATCACGTCATTGTGAATGACGTCATTACGTCAGGACGTAAAAGAACTGATGAACTGGATTTTTGAACTGCTTTACGGTTGCCAGCGGTGCTGTTTCCAAGCCAGGCAGTGATGCAGCCCATCAGGATGCTCTCTATAGTGCAGGTGTAGAATGTTCTGAGGATGCTGGGGCTCATTCCAAACTTCCTCAGCCGTCTCAGGAAAAAGAGGCATTGGTGTGCCTTCTTCAGTACTGCGTCAGTGTGTGTGGCCAAGGTGAGATCCTCGCTGATGTTAACGCCGAGAAACTTAAAGCTGCTCACCCGCTCCACATTTGTCTTGTCGATGGTGATGGGTTTGTATTCACTGCTCTGTCTCCTGAAATCACCACCAGCTCCTTGGTCTTGTCAATGTTGAGTGGAGGTGGTTCTCCTGACACCATGTAGTCAGGGTGCTCACCTCTTCTCTGTAGGCCGTCTCATTGTTGTTGGTGATCAGGCCTATCACCATTGTGTTGTCAGTGAATTTGACGATGACGTTGGAGCTGTGTGTGGCTGCATGTGTGTACAGGGAGTACAGGAGTGGGCTGAGAACACAGCCCTGAGGAGCACCAGTGTTGAGGGTCAGTGGGGATGAAGTGTTGCTGCCCATTCTTACCACCTGACTTCTGCCTGTCAGGAAGTTTAGAATCCAGCTGCACAGAGATCTGTTTAGTCCCAGAGTCTGGAGCTTCACAACAAGTGTGGCAGGCACTATGGTGTTAAATGCTGAGCTGTAGTCCACAAACAGCATTCTCACATAGGTGTTCTTATTTTCCAGGTGGGAGAGAGCAGTGTGTAGGGTGAAAGCGATATCATCGTCTGTGGAACGGTTACTGCGGTATGCGAATTGCAGCAGGTCCAGTGAGGCAGGCAGCACAGAGCAGATGTAATCTCTGATAAGTCTCTCAAAACACTTGCTGAAGATGGGTGTGAGAGCAACTGGCCTCCAGTTTAGGCATGTGATTTTATTTTTCTTTGGTATGGGCACAATGGTGGATTTTTTGAAGCACGATGGAACCACAGACAGACAAAGGGAGAGGTTGAAATTGTCTGTGAAAACACCGGCTAGTTGTGATGCGCATGCTCGGAGCACACGGCCTGGGATGCCATCAGGACCCGCAGCCTTGCGGGTGTTTACCTGTCGGAAGAATCAGGTTACATCCGCGACAGAGACAGAGAGTGCACTCACATCTCCTGCAGTAGCCACGGGAACGCTCTCTGTACATATAATGATCAAATATTTAAACTGGAAAAAAAAAATCAAATAAACATTTTAAATTATATATTTTAAAATATTTCACTTTAACAAAATTCATGAAGGTTGCTATCATCTTCAAGGAGAAATGAAGATCAAGAAATATGGTGGTAGAATGAGGAAATACAGGACAGCATTCAGAGAAAAAAAAAGAAGTGGAATGTAGAAAAGACTGAAGAAAATAAACATGATTACAAGGGATCACAGGGCAGAGTGATGAGGGACATGACAAAGATGCATATGATGAGTTGTATGCCAGGTTAGACATGAGGGAAGGTGAGAAGGAATTGTACAGATGAGCGAGACAGAGAGATAGAGATGGGAAGGTGCTAACAGGCGAGGAGAGTGTGCAGAGAAGATGGAAGGAGTATTTTTAAGAGCTGATGAATGAGGAAAATGAGAGGGAAAGAAGGGGGAAGAGGTGAATAGAGCAGGAAATAGCAAAGATTAGAAAGGATGAGGTGAGGAAGGATCTGAGGCAAATCAAGAAAGATTCTATCTAGATTGTTTGGAGAAGTGTTTTATTGCCGATCTTTAAGAACAAATAAAAAATTGATGAGAGACACAATAAAGCTATGGGAAAGAGTACTGGAAGCTACAGTAGGCTAAGAAAGGAAGTGGATACTGTATTTCTTCGCAGTCACCTCAGCTTGTTCATTGGGGATAAATACAAACATGTTTAAATATAAAGTCTAATATTATTTTTTGCATTATATTAATCGTTTTATTAAATTTATGACAGGGTGCTGAGAGTGGAGCCAATGAAATGCTGTTTTTTTGCTAACTAATCTCATACATGAACTACATACATGAACTACACTGTCCTACTTCTCTGCCACTCCTGACATCCACATACAGTACCATAGCTCTTGGCACCCTGTCACATGCTTTCTCTAAATCCAGAAAGACGCAATGCGGCTTCTTCTCTGGATCAATAGTGCTCTTTCTGGGCATTAAGCCATATTAAGCCTGCTAAAAAGTGAGCGGTTGTCACGAGATTCAGAGATTCGCATTCTTTATATTGCTACTTGAACAGTCCAAGCATGTCAACGGAATAAGGACACCCATGGCCTCGTATTCAATTTATTTTCTAACTCCAAGGATTGAAAAATAACATTTACATAGAGCCATGCCTGCAATGTGCACCAAAACATCTTAGTGTACAGGAATTCCAGCTCCATTTTAAACATGCTTCACATTAATGCCTATTTCAGACTAATTTTGCCACTATGCCACATTTTTGACACATTTTTATATCCATTTTCCACTAAATAACGCAAACTGGATAAACACATTTGTGTCACAAGAAGAATCTTGTTGAAATGCTTATATGTATTTTTATTCTGTAAACATAACAAACTTTACAGAATAGGCATGGTTTACAGATCTCACTGTAGTCTGGGATTCAGGATTTTCCCTTCATTCTTCAGAGCCAAAGTAATTAGAAACTTTACTTGAGTAGTCTTCTCATTGGATCCTTTATTACTCTTACTCCAGTAACTTTGAACATTATTACATGTACTTTATATGATTCAAAAATTTATGAGTAGTTTTACTTGTACTTTTGTATTTTTGATACTCCACCCACCTCTGCAACTAACACCAACACTGTCTTTTCCTTTCGATTTAAATGTTAAAATAAAGCGCCAGTACTTACATTTTCAGCAGTGTTGAGGTTTCTGGAGAAATGTCCTAATGTTCTTTATTTATTTATTTATTTAAAAGAGGATAATGTACATTGTACAAAGTCTTGATTTTACTTTCACGGTGATTATCTGATCATCCTGCGTCTACTGGTAATGTCCACACAGTGTGCACTCATGTTGCAGTATTTATATCCCGTTTGTTATCCGGTGTAGAAAATGCTGATTCATCCCTCACCCTTTCAGTAAACCTATCTTGTTGGGTTTAGTTCATTGATTTATTTTTGATGCAAATAAATCTCTAAAAAGTGGTAAAACTACCGTTTTTCTTACTGCAGTCGTTTATATAGTAGGGGGGAAATGATATTTAATTATGTATTATTCCTCATTAGTCTTGAATAGAACTGGATACGTATCACATGATTTTGATGCGTTAGTGTTGTGAAGATGAATAATAATATGGCAGTTCTTCATCATCAGTCTGAAACACTTTCAGCCAGTCTAATTGAGAGGAACTTCATGTAGCAAGACAATGACCCAAAACACACTGCCAACTCAACAACGGATTCTATCAGGTGAAAAAAATGGAAGGTCCAATCAGCTGACTTAGGGACCAGAACGTCAGTAAATTACCAATTGAATATCACAAAACCTTTTCAATAGGATCTTCTAGCACTTCAAAGCGTCCTTAAATAAATCAGTAAAAGTAAACACATAAGCAAGAATTGTGTTTGTCTTTAATTATGTTGCTTTGTAGAAGCCAACATTCTGTTTTCCTATTCAAGCTTAGACAAAAATGTATAAAATTTAATGCAGCCTAGGGCTTTCGAGCCACATTCAGATATGTTGCAGACCCGGGTCTCAAAGTGGCCTTTGTTCCCATAGAATTCTAAAATTTGGAGGTTTATAACTCTAACAGCTTTCGAACTATCTAGACCAAACTCGGCCAGCTCCTTTAGGGTGAGACTCTGAACAAACGTTTAAATTGGTGTACCGACTGGCTTTTCGGTTGTACCACAGCCCCGCCCCCAAAATATGCAAAATCAAAAAACTTTTTACAACATGGACATGTGAGGGGATCTTCCTCAGGAGTATTCGGATGACGTCACATGCTCGTCTCCACTTGCCTCCAAATGTTTTGGCACCCTATCTTTCTGTCCACTTGCCTCCAAAAGTAACACTGACCCTTATGTCCACTCGCCTCCTAAAAGCACCAGCCTTTGCGAATGCTTGCCTTGTCAAAGCCAACATCAAAGTTTGTTGCGACAAACTTTACAAATCTAGTTGACAAATTAAAGCGTCTCTATATGAAATTAGCTTTACTTTGCAGAATGCTTCATTTTACCTACACAGTACTTAAAGCAATATGTTATTGTGTGTAACAAGACAAAGCTTCTTCTTCAGTCTGTTTTATCTTCTGCACAAATAAAGCACACATTTATAACTCATTATTATGTTGGCTTTGTAGAAGCCAAGATTCTGTTTTCCTATTTAAGCTTAGACAAAGATTTATAAATAGTAACTCCTCCTAGGGCTTTCGAGCGACATGCACCAAATTCGGATATGTTGTAGAACCTGGTCTGAAGTTTGTTGCTATTACTTTTCTAAGCTTTTTGCCCATAGACTCCCATTATAAAATTTGGAGGTTTATAACTCGGCAAGCTTTCGAACTACCTACACCAAACTCGGCCAGCTCCTTTAGGGTGATACTCTGAACAAAGTTTTAGATTGGTGTACCGACTGGCCTTTCGGTTGTCCTGCAGCCCCACCCCAACCATATGACATATCAAAACACTCAGCACAATAAGGGGAACAGCCTCGCAGGTATTCTGATGATGTCATGTGATACCATCACTATCACATAGAGAGAAATATTTAAGGCAGAGTTAAAGAATAAATCAGGTGTATTTACTGAGAATACTGTAAGGGGAAATCACACAGCAGGGATATTGAGGTCTAAGATATAATGAGGTAAAAGTGATAATGAAGTATAAGAGTGTATGGGATATTGTGTTATTAGTTCTAATGAAGTCTAAAGGTTAGTGATCTATAAGGAACAATGAGGTGTAACATATTAAGGAATAAGAGATAATGAAGTAAAGGGGATAAGGTGGAACAGTGTAGGACACGGGAAACCTGCTGTCTGAGACTCATGATGCACAAACTCTGAATAATCAATTGCAGGATGTGATGGAAGTGATAGTTTGTCCCCATAGAGCTCTGATCTCAACATCATCTTGTCTGTCTGGGATTACATGAAGAGTCAAGGATTTGAGGCAGCCCACATTCACAGAAGATCTGTGGTTAGTTCTCCAATCTGCCATGTTCGCACTTGTATGCATATAAACTAGTGAATGTGGATTATTTATTTATTTGTTTGTTTGTTTGTTTGTTTCTTTGTTTGTTTGTCTTTAACAAGACTTATTTTAAACTTTCAGAGTTAAAGAGTCAGCTTTGGATTTTGACTCCATTTATATTTACATTTACATTTACAGCATTTGGCAGATGCCCTTATCCAGAGTCATGTACAAAAGTGATTTTAATCTCTATCGATGACTAAATTAACACTGGTTCACTCCAAACTGTATTCCAATGTTTGCACAACAACAATAATAATAAGAAGAAGAATAATGATGATTATTATTATTATTATTACTACTATATTATTATTATTATTATTATTAGTAGTAGTAGTAGTAGTAGTAGTATTTATTATTATTATTAGTATTAGTATTATTATTAGTATTAGTATCATCCTGCTTCTACTGGTAATGTCCACACAGTGTGCACTTATGTTGCACTATTTATAGCCCGTTTGTTATCCGGTGTAGAAAATGCTGATTCATCCCTCACCCTTTCAGTAAACCTATCTTGTTGGGTTAAACGATCACTGAGAGTAGTTACACATCAAACTAAACCCTTCTCATAACAGATATGGAGACACTGATCCACCTGAACAGTCATGAAGTACACACAATGTCTTAATCACACAATAAGCTCATCACTCAGGACATTCAGACTGCAGATGAACAACTTTATACCCCATCACTCACTCTAATGAAGACACAAAGAGAACATTTACTCACAGAGCATCACAGGCAGTGAACTGAGCTCCATCCTGTCTGTGCCCTGGATGGGTTGGCACTCCGTCCAGGGTGTATCCTGCCTTGATGCCCGATGACGCCTGAGATAGGCACAGGCTCCCCGTGACCTGAGGTAGTTCGGAGAAGCGGTAGAAAATGAATGAATGAATGAATGATATGCTTTAACACACTGACTGCAGCATCTGTCAGTCAAATCTACTTCTAATGAGGTAAAAATGTTTTTATTGCACTATATAAAGTCATGATGCTCTTTATGTGAAATGAAGAGATGTACTGAAAAAGTTACCTCGAATTAGAGTCACTGCTCACATGGTTTACTTAAAACACTTTTTTGAACAGGAAACACCACCAGAAAGCTCATTACAGGCTCATTTCAATGGGCAAAAATATAAATACCTTCCAGTCTTATTTTTTAACAGATCAAATGAACATGAGAAGTTGTAACAGCAGGCCACAGATTAATAGACTATTTACACCAGATCCACTGATTCACATGAACAGTCAAGTACAGTACACACAATGTCCCAATCACACAACAAGCTTATCATTTAACACATTCAAACAGCAGATGAACTTAATGCCACCTAAAGGACACAAATAGAACATTTACTCACAGAGCATCACAGATAATGGACTGAGCTCCATCCTGTTCCTCTAATGACTGACTGCCTGATAGAGCAGTGGAGTGTGTTAAAACCTTCCTTAAACACTTCCTGTATTCTTGCAGAGACAAAAAACATTGCACACCACAGAGAGACACACAGACTGTTGCCCCAACCTATTAAGAAAGGTTTGAAAAAACAGACAAATAAATTTGCATTTAATGTCCTGTAAAGCTGCTCGGCCATTGTTAAAAGCACTATACAAAAAAAAATTAATTCACATATGAAAATAAATTGACAGCATTCTGAGTTTGAATAGTAAACCTAAAATTCTGTTCTACCTGTTCCATCTCTTAGTATCTCTAAGATGCTAAGATAAGTAGCAAGGTAACAAGTAAACAGTAAGGTAAGATAATAAGTAATGTAAACAGTAAGTAACAGTAATAAGTAAGGTAACATAAACAAGAGCCCATGGCCAAAGTCCGGGCTGAGTCCTGACAGTACACCCCACTCAAGGCCCGGCTCCCGATGCGCCAATCCCGTATTCATTGCAATATCCGAGGGGACCACGATCCCGACAGAATCAAGGCTGTTAGGGATATACAATCTATATAGACAATCTATAGAAAAGACCAACAGGGCAGCCTCCAGCACCAAGCTCTCTCTAGAGGCTGACAGGTGGCCTCCAGCTCAAAGATCCTTCCAGAGGTTGACAGGGTGGCCTTCAGGTGGGTCAACAGATAATCTTTTTCTGGAGCCCAAATTTTTCTATCTATATGAACATCATAAAAATGGTGTTCATGTCTATGATCAGAAAACAATGATACAGTACAAAAACCATGCCACAGCCAACATGACAATTTGCTGGGGAAGGTAAGCAATCTCTGCTTGCTGTGTGGCCCAGGCCCTCCAGGACTCTCAGTTATTTATAGATGGAAGAGGGGAAAACAAAAGTGATGCAAAGAAAGCTGGCTAGATGGTGGGAGTCCATGATAGGATAGGGTAAACAAACCCTAGCTGGCTAGATCTCCAGTCCATCCCGCTCCTTGTTATAAATGTTTGCTAAATGTTAAATGTTTGCTCCTTGGATTACATTTGACTCCAGGAGACTAAATGGCATGTGTTTAGAGACTGCTGCATCTTTGTTTTGATAGAGAAGTGGCTCAGCAACAGAGTTCTTGAATCTCGCCATTCAGCTAGACTGCTCACTTGGTTTCAAGTTAAAATAAATGCTTGGTAACTCCTTGGTTTACATCACAGACTTGAGCAAGAACACTGTGCTTGTTTCTAATTACTGCTTGTTACTGGTAGACTTTGTGACTGTTATATACATGACATTTTATTTAAGACATGTGTTCCCCACTGTTTTCATAGGGCCTTTTTACACCTGGTCACTTCATGTGTTTTCTCTGATCTGATAGCTATCTGATTTGTTAAAACTGTTCTATTTACATTAGGCCACATAAATGCGTCTTGCAGAATCATATACTGTATCAATCCGATCTTTCTAGTCCCGCCCAAAATGCAAATATATTTTACCTAATTTCCAGGGTAACTGAAATGGAGCACGCTTTGGTGTATGCGGTTGCTACAAAAAACAGAATTTACTGTTTGCTGCATTATCCCTGCTGGCAGCAGTGCATTTTAAGACCCAACGAGACACCTGGGTGAAAGATCGGAGCCAGCGCCGGTGGGAAAACATATATGTTTCTGGCGCGATGCACGACTCATGAGTCACTTGCGAGTGAAGTACTTCTGTTTGGGTGGAGTATAGCGCTGACGTATGTGGCTTGAACAACCACATTCATTTACACCTTTTTGGTCTTTTTACGATCGGATAGCTATCCGATGACAGAAAACGCATTAAGTGTCCAGGTATAAAAAGCCACATAGTCTGCGTGTATATTCTCCACACTACATGCAGGGCATCTAAACTAATTACAAGCTAATTACTAACTATTCATAAAACCTTGACCTTCAAACTAAATTAATGTATGAAATGGTGCAGTTTTTTGCAAGGAGGTCTTTAAATAAGTGACATTGTAACAGGATTGAATGACTCAACTATTTTAATTGATGAATAGATTAAAAAGTACATTACTGACATTACAAATTAATTTCCAAATAACTAATTAGAAATTAATTACTAACTAGTTTATAACTAATGCATAAATGCATACTTATACATGATCTATATACATGTCCTTACAGTGATACAATAAGTCAATAAGCATAGCTTTAATAATAAAAGGATTTTGCAATATAAAGTTTTATATCTACATTTTAAGATGTATTTTGTTATATGCTATAAACAAACCAAGATATGGGCTTTAAATGGCATAAGAATGACACTAGTGTAGAATTTAATAGGCAACTAATTTAGTCTGAATAAGTATGAAGGTAATATGCTATGACTTTCCTGGCGCTAAGGATAAGCTGAAGCTTGCTTAAAGAAACAGCAGGACAGTGAAGAACAGACTGCAAGTATCCAGTCTAGAAGGCATTCAATAAAGCATTTAAAACAGAGCTAAATCTGTAGTCCAAGAAAAGTTTGTCTTCTGTTCATCTTCTATTGAGTCTTTTATTTTGCACGCTCAGGTTTTGCATCTGGCCAAACACGTTTTCATGTGTACCATGATGACTGCACAAAATAATGCAATAGATTGCTATTATTGTTAAAAGATTGTTATTTTATCTATGTACACAGTTAAGTGCAGGTATGTGCATACATATGTGGGGGATAGGTGAAAGAAAGTGCTCATAAGCAAAAGAAAACAGAAGTAACAGCAATAACATGTCATATAACCACAGCTCCATCAGCTCCATACATCGACAGATGACTCACTGCAGAGAGAGAAAGCGATCATATAAATACAGATAAGGAAACCAGGTTCAGGTGTGTAACATCAGATAATATCCCTCTGCCCACCACTTCACACTGAACCAGTCTCCCTTTCTCAATATTTATACTGGAATTAATGCTCAGACACTATTCTGACTAATAGGTGTTTCTCTAACACCTGTATGTGGTGACATGAAGCTTGCTTACACACCGACATCAGATTACTTCTGATCTTTAATTGAAAAGTGAAACGTGATCAAATGTGAACTTTACTTTTCAAACTGCTCTGAGTGAAACAAGACAGAAGACAAAAGAAGGAAAACACAAATGGAAATCTATCTAGCTTTGACCCAACTAACTAGAAAGTATGTTTTATAATACATATATAATAAATAAATTTACTTCATGGTGTTTGATGACATCAGCTAGTTCTTGAGCTTAAAATGTGAACCAGTCTTACCTTGTTGTTCAGCTTCACTGCTGAGTATAAAGTATCAGCATCCACACTGGCTTTTTCTAATTAAAGCAAAAGATCTTGAATTAAATTTGAGAAAAAAAAAATTAAATCTATCGAAATTTAACTTGAATTTCTGTACCTTTTTTTCCCATAGACGACTTCTTTGGTTTTAATTCAAGTTGAGCATAAGTCACATCACTACCACTGAGATCACCATCAAGATCTGCAGAAGCGGAGAACAAAAACATCAAACTTATCAACAGCTTCCTAATACATTAGTCATTACAGCATCAGGTGTACTGTACCACAGTGATGTTGTCCATTATAGTATTATAATAAGAGTAGCATGAGATTATGAGTGTAATAAATGACCAATATTTTGGTAGCATTAAAAATACTCTATAAAATACTGTTTAATATAAAATACCATTGTTCCTCTTGGCCTTCTTTTTCTTCATGACCTGGGTGTACTGTAAGTGACTTTGTTGCTCTCAGCTGCAGCTTCACCTGAACACAGTGCAGTGTGTTAGTCTCTACAAAACACTTCTGCAAAACACTTCTGTACTTTACTGTATAGAGTTAATCTAGAGTTAAATCTCCTAATGCAAGAGGAAATCATACTTTATATGCAATAAAGCTACCTGTTCCTCTCATATCTGCCTGTTCCACAGTGTCATAAATATTATCACTTCCTACATAAACAGAATAAATATATAAAAAATATTGAATTAAATTCTAAAAAGATTTTTGAGAATCAAATGTGGAAATAAACAGTCATTGAGACAGTGTCTGACCAGCCTGAAGTGGTGTGTTTCCTGACTGAAAGTCTTCAGCTCCTGATCGGCTCTGATTCAGTTCTGATGTCTGATTGGTTTTCTGCTTTTCTATAAAGAGAGAGAGACAGATTCTGTATCTGAACAGGGTGTAAATATTAATGGAAACTTTTTTTTACACAGTATTGAGAACAGTATACTCAAATACTACAAATACCTAAAGAGTGAGGATTAGTTACAAATATTAACTGTATATAATGATAACAATTTTGTTAGATATGGATTACTGTAGTTTGTTCTGGCAACTATTAATTATATATTGTGCAATCTTCATTTTATTATTATTATTATTTTATACAGTGTAATCAGGACTCATTCATTCATTCATTCATTCATCTTCTACCACTTATCCAAACTACCTCGGGTCACGGGGACCCTGTGCCTATCTCAGGTGTCATCGGGCATCAAGGCAGGATACACCCTGGACGGAGTGCCGACCCATCGCAGGGCACACACACACACACACTACGGAGAATTTTCCAGAGATGCCAATCAACCTACCATGCATGTCTTTGGACCGGGGGAGGAAACCGGAGTACCCGGAGGAAACCCCCGAGGCACAGGGAGAACATGCAAACTCCACACACACAAGGTGGAGGCGGGAATCGAACCCCCAACCCTGGAGGTGTGAGGCGAATGTGCTAACCACTAGGCCACCGTGCCCCCCTAATCAGGACTCAATGTTTCTAATATTCTAAACAAGATTTAGAAAGTAAGTTAAATAGATATAAAAAAAATTATGTAAAAATAAACTTTTTGTAAATTTTATATTTCCAAGTAACTTAATATTTGCTAAAAAGTTAAAGCATTTATCAGACCTTTCTTTATTTTGCAGAACCCCAGCAGGAAGATTAATAAAATGATCAGAAATGCCAAACTTAGTATAAAAGCTAAGGTTGTACTAGTGGACCAAGAACCTTTAACAGAGGAAAGGAAGAAAGCAGGATTTAAGTTTTATTAGTGCTGTAAATATAAAGTGTGTCATTAAGAGAATATCAAATCAGAAGAAATGGATTTCCCACCTCTCACTGAGACCCAGCTTTTCAGTGACTTTCTACTCTGTGGGTGTTTACACTGGTAGAAACCTTCATCTGACTTTGAGACAGTTTGGATGATCATCTCTCCTGTAGTCTGTTTCTGGAGAACTGATCCATCTTTATAGAAATCAGCTCAGAGGTTTGAGGGATTTGGGTTGTGATATAAACAGCGTAGAGTCAGAGGATGTCCCTCAGTCACAGGATGGACAGGACTCTCCAGGATCACATCACCATCTAGAAGAGAGAATTTACACCACTGTCTGATTTCACTGTAAAACCCAGTTAAGTGTCTCTTATTGAACAGTTTTTCTCCAGTTAGAATATCAGAGTTCTAAATATTCTGTAATGAATCATTTCCCTTTTCCTTTAACATTAAACACACTACATGAAGACTCACCATGCACTGTGATGTTGACAGGATTACTGTTTTCTCCAGATTCCGATTCACACCAGTAAACTCCAGTGTAGGATGTGGAGAGGAAGCTGATGTTACATGTATCCTGTAAGTGATCCCCAGTGTGAACAATCTAACTCATTCTTACTGTGTGGGTATCGTCTCACCGTCCATCCAGTAGACTTACTCTGGTCCTCACAGCTCAGTGAGAGAGAGTCATTAGTAAAGTGTTGAGTTCTGCTGGGATTGATGATCAGAGAGACTGAATGAGATTCTCCTTAAACACAGATCATTATAATTATTGTTATGTATTATTATGATTGTGTTTTAATAGCATAACCTGAACACATTTACTCCTCATTTAGATACACAGTGGTATTTGAATGAGAATAATCCTCTACCGGTGCTTAGGGTTATTCAGCTACGGAAAACATTCCTCAATCAGGAGGCTAAATATAAAGAATGTTACATCAAACATTAACACAGCTGTGATTCTCCATATTTAAATTCAGTGCTGTCACTTTTATATTTTATTTATGAATCTATATTCAACAATTTCAACCTTTGTTGTGTTTTCCTCACCAGTGATCCATAGGGGCTTTCTATAGCTGTATTTTGTGTAAAAGGGTTGTTCACCTCTCTTTCCTCTACACATATAAACTCCTGTGTGTTTAAGAGCAGCAGGACTGAGAGTGTATTTGCCTCCAGATCCTCTGCTGCTGTCTGAGAGGAGCTCCATATACACGGTATAGCCAAGATTAATATTTATTGCAGTTAATCTGTCTCTGTAGGGAACAACTGTGTACCAGCTGAATGTCCAGTCTGTAGAGGAGTCTGTAACCTCACAGCTTAGACTCACTGAGTCTCCTGCAGTCAGCCAGCTCTGTGGAGATACACTCAGTACTGGCCGTGGTATATCTGTTACACAGGAAATTCACAATTATTCTTAAATCTGTACATTTAAGTCATACATACACAATAATCTCTCTATGTATAAGAGATAATTTAAGGAGTAAGGAATAGTAAATTAAAATAATATTTATAAAGATACAATTATGTTATAAAGTAAATACCTATATAGGTCTAATAGTACTATGTAATTAGAGGAGGCATTAGGAATGAGTTCATTCTTCTTGTTGTCACGGAGTCACCAGGTCCTTCTCTCACTCACCAGCACTCACGTTCCCCTGAGTACTAATCAGCATCACCTGCTCCACATTCATCAATCAACACACACCCTATATAAGCCACTCTCAGCCACTCAGTCTTTGTCTGGTCTCGTATGTACTAATGAGATTTTTCCCCGCAGTCATTCAAGCTCCAGACTCCCGTTTGCTTCACAAACAACCGGCTCTCCTTCCTTCTCCCCCGCCTTCGGGGCGATAGGATTATCCTCCTGCAACTACTAGTTCCCGTCAAGGATCCTGTCTCTCTTATCATCTGTGTTTTTCCCCAGCGTGTGTGATTTAGCGTGCTGCAACTTTGTTGTGCTTCATTTGCGTTCTAAGTGCGATACATCTGTTCACGGACTTCAATAAACGTTACTTTGGTTTCATTTACCCTGGCCCGTGGCGTGTGTATCATTTACACTTGTCATCATCAGTCTGGGGTTTATATATTTTGCTAAATAAGTGGAATCATCTTCTACTAGTCTGTCATATATGAGAGTGAATCTCTCCCTCATAAACACGTTAATTTTATGATTTGGTTTAAAATACCAGAAATACAGAAAGTTTTATTAAATTATCATATAATGAGTTAGATAATAGCAGGGGCAAGACACAATGAGATTTACTGCTTTAATGTTAGCTGTGTGCTATTAATCACACTGACTCACCATAATTATACTGCATGTGTAAAACTATCCAGATGTTGTTGCCACAGACTCACCTGATACAGTCAGTGTAACTGCATCACTGATCTCTGAGCTCTGAGAGTCTGCAATATGTCCTTTGCAGGTGTAGTTACCACTGTGAGGGTCTTTAACAGACTCGATACTGAACTCCTGCTTTTTGCTGTCTTTATACTATTTGCCTTTTCCTTCTTCTGTTTTAAGACTTGAATTATTCTTAAACCAGATGTATGTCCACTTAGTGTCAACTCCCTCTATGTCACATCTGAGAGTGATAGACTCGCCAATGTACACGTGTTTATCGGGCTTTATTGACAACACAGCTTTAGGTTGCCCTACAAAATAAATATGGTGTTAATAAACACACATAATGTAGACTACAGAAGGTGGCAGAGTTTTCTGACCCACAGTTACAAATATTGTTCCAACAGTCTCAGGGATTAAGTCTAGGCTGAAACCTATTTGTTTACACATGGTTGAGTCTCAGATCTGAACAGTCGATAAATCAGTTTGATATAAACTCAACTTCAAACCTTTAATGATACTCAAGTTCCTTTTAACACATTTAGCAGTATTTGATTTTGTTCTATGAAGTTATAGAAGAGTAATAATTTATAGTCAAACTATCCAATGTCACTCAGATGAGGATATGTTCCCTAAAAGTCTGGTTTCTCTCAGCAGCCACACAATGTGTGAGAATACAGAGAGAGTTCAAAGTAAAACTAAACATGAGATAAACTGTTATAAGAGAAAAGACTGAATGTACAAACACACTCTTCTCACTTCTAATTCAAATCAGAAATGCACACATAAACAAATGAATTTAAATAATTTAAAATAAGGCAATATATAATATATATACCTTCAGCATGTGTTTCTGGAACGAGTGAAATCAGCACTGAAACAAACAGAAACACAGAACATGATGTAAACATAGAAAACATACGGTGTATGACTGAAATCAGCACAGCTTTGACAAACTAAACTCATGTAATAAAGGAATACGATATATTAATTTGCATAATTTATAAGTTAGGTGGAAAATACTAAAGTAAATGTCATGTTCTGCAAAGCGATTGAAAAATATTGATCAAAAGAGGGGTATAAAAGTATTTCCAAAACATTAGATGTACCAAGTAACACTTTGAAAATCACCATACAGATGTGGAGAAAAAACTGACATTACCAATGTGGCCTTTGTTGCCGAGATTAACGACACAAATCACCCGGCACAAAACCTTTTTATTAAACACAGAAGTGTGTTCACATCATACATGCACAGGAGCCAATTAAATCAACTTAAACAATTCCATTTCACATGCTATATCCCCCTTTTTTTTAACTACAAGTAAACATATCAGTAACATCAACTCTCTTTGTTTTGTCTTTTGCTAATTATTGTTATCCAACAATAACAACAGAAAAACCATGTAATTTTGATTCAGTCCCTATTTTTTTGTTTCACTTCTTAAACACACTTTATTACTATTCTTACATTCTTTAATAATAATTGACTAAGGGTGTGGGTAGACTACCACCATCCCTTGAGATAATGAATACCGATCTCCTTCTATAACCTTGTTATTGAACGTTGAACTATGACTTGAATATGTGCATGGCCTCCGGCTCCAATTGAATAAATTAAGGCATTTACCTGTACAACTTTATCCTCCTCCATAAGCAATGAAGCAACTCGATATCTAGCAAACCTCTGTTTCCAGTCAGTCCATGCTTCGGGCTTGGAAAAGTCTAACTGCTCAGGAGGGGTAAACTTTGCCATGGCGATGCACACCTCAGTCCTCATAACAACTCGCAATCTAAAATTCACTTCTACTTAGTTTTTGCTGCTGACACCACATGGTGTTTGTTGCCAAGATTAACGACTTGTTGCCAAGATTAATGATTTTTTTCAGCCATTCAGAGGTGGACTTAACTCCACCCATCTTTGGGGGGATGGCCAATACTACGGCCTGAAATTTCGGAGGGAAAAACTCCCTTTGTTTCATGTGTCTGTGGGCGTGGTTTGGGCTATGAAACTTTAGAGGACTTTAAAGTTTTATCCAAGGTGTATTAAGACGGTATGGCACCTTTTGTGTTCAAATAAAATGCACCATTGTTTGAAAAATAAGTAACAGATAATTTTGTGGTCATTTGGATACTAAACATGAAAGGGAATGATGGTATAAAGGCAGCGGTACATTATATACACAGATCAGTAATCAAAGTGTAACTGATGTTACTACGATATTGTGTTCTGATAAAGGAAAAGAAAACAAGAATGAAAACACAAAACAAAAATGCAGTTTCATTAGTGAAGTGAAAAACAGATAATTTTGTATACATTCTGACATCAGACCTTAAAAGGACATACAGCCTTAGAACAGGTATACATTAACATGCCAGGACCAGTAATTAAAATATAACTGATGTTAATACAGTGTTGTGTTCTGATATATAAATAAAATACACCCTTGTCAGGGAAGTAAGGAGTAAATAATTTTAAGTCAGGCAAGCCTTAACAGAAGAGACACATTACAACAGGGTTACAAGAATAAGACTCTTGGAGTATCACTATAATTGGGGAGGAGATACCTATTATTATTATTATTATTATTATTATTATTATTATTATTATTATTATTATTACATCCAGCTCTCCTCTATCACACACAGTGTGTATAATAATAAATATAATAAGCTATAATTGTTACGGTGAGTTATAATTATAATTATTAGTGTTTAGATTGTTGTTGATCTGCTTTTTCTTTACTGTTTATTTTTAAATAATAAAAGTGGAGTAGAATGGAGTAGAATCGATCTAGAAGCGAACAGAACCGATACGGAATTGGGTTCAAATCACCACGGACCTTTCAGATGACTGTTGTACACTGAGAGAGTAATGTGTTTGCCCTCAAGTTTAAACCTCTCTTGCCCCATGTGTGTGTTTTAGGAGTGTGAGTGAGAACAGGAGGCTCACAGCATCCTCCAGAACAAGTACCAGGAGATGAAGAAGACTCTGATGAACAAGGAGTTACTGAAGGTAAACATTTCCTCTCATAAATTGTTGTTGTGAACTATGTGTGTGTGTGTGTGTGTGTGTATGTTACTCCTATTTTGGAGACATGTTCTTCTTTAACCAGTACATATTCTCAGGAGTGAACAGTTAGTTTGTAAAGGTGTCTGAATGTGTGAGTAGAAGTAAATAAATCCATCAATCCTGTGAAGAACAGTGCAGGACACAGGAAACCTGCTGTCTGAGACTCAGGGGCAGTGTGACCAGTGTTGAGTGTCAGTGGCATGCACAGGATGTTATTAGACACTGGCATGTACGGGATGGAGTTGCAGGACTCTACATACCTGATACTGGTTCTCTTAATACTGATTCTCAGCAAATAAATAATAATAACAAATGATCTCTCGTCACTACGTCGCGATTTGTGAGTCACTCCTGCCATCTTCAGGTCCGAGTGTTCTGTGCCTCGCTGCTGTTTGTTCCCGTGTGGATTTCCCCGTCTCGGATTACTTTTCCCCCGGGATTACATCGTGAGTTTTTTCATTGCTTCCGGGTGTTTTTCCGGTTTTTGCGCTCTGGCCTTTGCCGTTAGGATTACCTTTTTTTTTTGTGTGGATTACTTCCTTTCTGTTTGGATTACTTTTGCTCATGCTTGGATTACTTCCTTTTTTTTCTGTGTGTATTAATTTTTGTAAATCGAACTTCCGGTTTCGAGAGTGTTACTGTTAACAGTACTGCTACTGTTTCTGTAGGAGGTTCTCCTCTAGACTTTTCCCGGCTACTTCTTCTGTCCATGTATATTGATACCTCTTGTATTGCAATAAACTCTCGTTTTGGACATTGGCCTGCATTTGGGTTCTCCTCCCTAGCCCCCTCCTCTGTTTTGCTGATAGTATCATCTGGCCAACAATGAACCCAGCAGGATCTCAGGAGTTACAGTCACAGCTCGACTCCTTGTCCAAATCCTCCGCTGCTCACGAACGTCAACTCAAGGAGATTTCTGAGGCCACCGGCCCAGCCCCCCCTACCCATGGTGGAGCAAAACCAAAACCCCATGCGGGAGCCACATCTGCCTCACCCCGAGCGCTTCTCTGAAGAGGCGGGACTTTGCCGCGCGTTCCTGATGCAGTGCTCAGCGATTTTTGAGCTCCAACCCTCCTCCTTCCCTTCGGATCGGTCTAAGGTAGCGTACGTTATCTCCTTGTATCTGGTAAGGCCAAGATCTGGGCTACAGCAGAGTGGGAACGTCAGACTTTCATCTGTTCTTCATTTGATGCCTTTTCAGCAGAACTGCGCAAGGTTTTTGACTCCACGCTACCCAAGCTGGACGCCACTCGAGCCCTGTTCGAATCATCTCAGGGGTCCGTGGCGGAGTATGCTGTGGATTTCCGTATGGTAGCTGGGGACAGTGGGTAGAACCCAACAGCTCTCTACGATGCTTTCTACCGTGGCCTAGCTCCCCAGGTTAAGGATGAACTCGCGGCCCGTGAACTCCCCGACGAGCTTGACGACCTGGTTTGTCTGGCAACCAGGATCGATCGCCGAATCCAGGAACGAAGAGAGGAGGGACACCCAACTCGTTCCTGGCCTCCCAGAACCTCGTACGCCAAGCCTTGTTCAGAACCTGGAAGATCACACCTGCCTCCCAGGGACCTGTATGTCAAGCCCCGTGCAGAACCTAGCCAATCCTACTCGCCGCCATATCCTCAGCCCATGGAGATAGGACGCCGTCTCCTGTCCTCAGCAGAGAAGGAGCGACGTCGGGCCCACGACCTCTGTCTGTACTGTGGCAAGGCAGGACACTTTGCATTCGCATGTCCAGCAAACGACAGGGCTCGCCATTGAAGGAGGAGCCCGCGGTGAGCCTCTGGTGCTTAGCCTCCCCAAAGCCACTTCTCAAAGCACGTTTACAGATCGGGAGCCAAGGACACGATCTTGCAGTTTTCGTTGACTCTGGAGCTGATGCGAAGTTCCTTGATGAGGAGTTAGTGCGTCAACTGGGGATCGAAACCGAACCACTACCCACCATTCTCCAGGTGCGGGCCCTGGATGGGCATATCCTCCACTGAGCTCGCTACCGTACCAAACCTCTGTTGGTTTCCATTGCCGATGAACACAAGGAGTGGATCTCCTTCCTAGTCATCCCCTCACCCCATGCTCCAGTCATGTTTGGATTGCCTTGGCTTCAGAAGCATAACCCTCATCTGGATTGGTCCAGCGGCCGGGTCCTTGGTTGGGGATCTACTGCCAGGCTCACTGCCTGATCACCTTGACACCCTGCCCGTTATTAGTCAAGAAGGACCTGCCATCCGACCTCTCTCTGGTGCCAGCTGAATACCATGATCTGGGCCAAGTGTTTAGTAGAGCCTGTGCCACTTCCCTGCCACCTCATAGACCTTACGACTGTGCCATCGACCTCCTGCCAGGCACTGTTCCCCCACGGGGCTGCTTGTACCACCTATCCAAGCCTGAAAGGGAGGCCATGACCCAGTGTATACAAGAGTCCGTGGAGTCAGGTATTATCCGCCCATTGTCATCCCCAGCCGGTGCTGGATTTTTCTTTGTGGAAAAGAAGGATGGTACACTACAGCACTGTATAGACTATCGGGGTCTTAATGCAGTCACCGTTAAGAATCGCTACCCTCTGCCACTCATGGCCTCTGCTTTTGAGCTCCTCCAAGGAGCCACCATTTTCACTAAGCTGGACCTTCGGAACGCATATCACCTAGTTCGTATTCGGGAGGGTGACGAATGGAAGACCGCATTCGACACCCCCACTGGTCATTACGAGTATCTGGTGATGCCATTCGGTCTCACTAATGCCCCAGCAGTGTTCCAGGCGCTGGTAAATGACGTTTTACGGGATATGTTAAATCTGTTCGTGTTTGTTTACCTGGACATCATCCTCATCTTCTCCCGCACACCCGAGGAACACACCCGTCATGTCTGTACTGTTCTCCAGAGGCTTTTTCAGAACCAATTATATGTTAAGGCAGAGAAATGTGAGTTCCATGTCACGAGGACCACTTTCTTGGGCTTCATTCTGGCAGCAGGAAGTGTACGGATGGATCCCGACAGAATCAAGGCTCGTCCGAACGGAACTACACTATTGGTGAACGTGAGTTACTGGCAGTCAAACTCGCCCTGGAGGAATGGCGTCACTGGTTGGAGGGTGCTGAACAACCATTTCTGGTCTGGACAGACCATAAGAACCTGGAATATCTCCGGACAGCCAAGAGGCTGAAACCGAGGCTGGCTCGTTGGGCACTCTTCTTTGGAAGGTTTAACTTCACGCTGTCCTATCGGCTGGGAACAAAGAACGGGAAGCCAGATGCTCTCTCTCGTCAGTTCTCCCCCGATCCCGTTGAGTCTACCGCTGAACACATTCTTCCTCACCCCGTTGCTATTCGGGCACTTCGACTAGGGATCGAGAGAAGAGTTCATCAAGCCATGTCTAACCTGCCGGTTCCTACGGACTGTCCGGAGGGCAAACTCTTTGTTCCTGATCATCTCCGGTCCCAAGTTCTCCAGTGGTGTCACAATTCCCGGGTTCTTCTGTCACCCCGGTTTCCCTCGGACCCTGTCAGTTCTCCAACGACGTTTCTGGTGGCCCTCGCTCAGATGTGATGCTCTGGACTTTCTCGCGGCCTGTCCAGTATGTGCGCAACACAAGTGTTCCCGATCTCTCCCATCCGGTCTCCTTCGGCCTCTGCCGATCCCTTGCAGACCTTGGTCACATATTTCGCTGGATTTCATCACCGGCCTCCCCCTTTCCGATGGCTACTCCACTATTCTCACTGTGGTTGATCGCTTCTCTAAGCTCGTCCATTTTGTTCCCCTGACCAAGCTTCCTTCTGTCAAAGAAACGGCTTTGCTTCTCCTTCAGCACGTTTTCCAACTCCATGGCATTCCCCGGAATATAGTCTCTGGGTTTCATCCCCAGTCCAATGGGAAGATGGAACGGCTCAACCAGAAGCTAGAGACGGGTCTCCGCCTCCTCTGTGCCGAGGATCATTCATCCTGGGCCTCCAACTTGGTATGGGTCGAGTATGCCCATAATTCTCTGCCCTCTGCTGCCACGGGTCTGTTCCCTTTTCAGGCTGCCTATGGCTATCAACCCCCATTGTTCTCTACTCAGGAGCTAGAAGCCTCGGTTCCTTCAGCCTTGGCCCTCGTGAGGCGCTGTCGTCGAGTCTGGAGGAGAGCTCGCCTCACCTTGCTGAAATCTTCCCGGAGCTACGCTCGCTGGGCCAACCGCAGGTGCCGCCCTGCTCCTCCTTACCGTGTCGGGCAACAAATGTGGCTTTCCACCAAGGATCTCCCTTTGAAGCTGGCGTGCAGGAAGCTGGCTCCCCGTTTCGTTGGTCTGTTCCCCATTGCCAAGGTTATCAACCCAGCTGCGGTCCGGCTCAAGCTCCCCAGGGTGTTACGCATCCACCCGACTTTCCACGTTTCCAGGCTGAAACCTGTCCAGTCCTGTGCGCTGGTTCCCTCCGCCAGACCCCCTCCTCCCGCCTGGGTCATTGATGGGGGCCTTGCCTTTACTGTCCGTCGGCTCCTGCACTCCAGACGTCATGGAAGAGGGCTGCAGTACCTGGTGGACTGGGAGGGATACAGCCCCGAGGAACGCTCCTGGGCTCCGGCACGCCACATCTTGGATCCAGACCTCATCTCCCAGTTTCACCGTGAACACCCCGACCAGCCAGGTGGGACGTCATGAGACGCCCCGTGGAGGGAGGGGTACTGTCAGCGTACTCCTTCATTGTTCCCGTTCGCGGCGCGCACTTGTGACGTCATTCCCTACTCGCCAGTCTTTTATACTCGGCAGCACTATTTAAGCGCGCTGTTCATGCTGGACTGTTGCCAGATGATCTCTCGTCACTACGTCGCGATTTGTGAGTCACTCCTGCCATCTTCCGGTCCGAGTGTTCTGTGCCTCTCTGCTGTTTGTTCCCGTGTGGATTTCCCCGTCTCGGATTACTTTTCCCCCGGGATTACATCGTGAGTTTCTTCATTGCTTCCGGGTGTTTTTACGGTTTTTGCGCTCCAGCCTTTGCCGTTAGGATTACCTTTTTTTTGTGTGGATTACTTCCTTTCTGTTTGGATTACTTTTGCTCATGCTTGGATTACTTCCTTTTTTTTTCTGTGTGGATTAATTTTTGTAAATCGAACTTCCGGTTTCGAGAGTGTTACTGTTAACAGTACTGCTACTGTTTCTGTAGGAGGTTCTCCTCTAGACTTTTCCCGGCTACTTCTTCTGTCCATGTATATTGATACCTCTTGTATTGCAATAAACTCTCGTTTTGGACATTGGCCTGCGTTTGGGTTCTCCTCCCTAGCCCCCTCCTCTGTTTTGCTGATAACTATAAAGTTACACCACAACCAATTATTAACTTATCCATCAGTAGAAAAACAAACATAGATAATACAAGGAGAAGGAAAAATAGGGAAAGAAAAGAGAAATGTAAGGTGAATAAACAAAGGAAAATTGATGTAAAAATACCAAAAAGTTGAAGAATTGGATGAAGAGTTGAAAGATTTGAATATGAGTGTTTAGAAGAAGACAACGAGGGATCAGACGCTGTACCTAGACAGCTGGAAGAAGATTCCAAAAGAAAAGAAGATTATAATGCATTATGTGTTATGTTTTATTTTCAGATGTTCAAGAGAATTCTGAAATGCTTTTCTTTTCCTTATAATCATGTATTCTCATGTAATAGAGTTGATTAGATTAATATTGCTTATTTTACTGTAAACTTAGATGAAAAGCTGTATCTTGTAGTGAAAGCTTATGAAGCCTACTGTGTATTCGCTGTGAACCTTGAGAATAGAGAAAAAAAGACATTAGTAGCACACACAGAGTCGCCGGCGAGATATGTTTGGGAAAACGAGAAGTGTTTTTGAGATAAGATGGTAGCCGTCTATAAGGCACAAAGCCGACCAAACCTGACAGCCAAATCCAACTGGCCACAGTAATTATACAGAATGTATAAAAGCCCGCCTTGAATCACATTGTTTGTGCATTCTATTGTAGACAGCCTTAGGGCATGTTATACTTTAGGTGCATCATAGAACAAATGCAAGTTGACACTTGGAGAGTGTTTCTTGGTTTGTTATAATCTTTGCATCTTAATACCTTTTACTTATTCTAATACTGTTTGATAATTTGTAATTTTCTTTTTATTTTACATATATTACACACACCTATTTGTATTACACTACTTTTAATAAAAACAAGGCCTCCCATTGTGAGGATCCCGAAAAGACAAAAAGCTCTACGTCTGCCTCCTTCATTTAAAGATACAAACAATAGATTAGGTAAAAGAACTTTTGAGGAACCTTTGTTAGAAGACTGAAAGGACTTCGAAGAACACCTGCGTTCAAGGTAAGACCAACTTTGATAGTTGACCTTGTGTTTTCAACACTAACCCGTGCAAACTAAGACACATCCTTTAGTGGGAGAGCGGAAGGGTTTCCTACGCAATCTGAAAACATGTGTCAATGTGCTAAAGAATGGAAGAAAAAAATAACCTGAGGCATTAACCAGCTCCTTTTACAATATGAGGGGACTGTATGAGGACCTCAGTAAAAATTTCATTGATTTTCATTGATTTCATTGAATTGATGGATCAATTAATCCATCAATTTATCAATCAATCATGAGTATATTCATAAAGTTAGGCTTGATCACGTACAATCTCATATCAGTGCATCATTTCCCCTTGTTGGGTATCCATGAATGCTTAAATTTCCATGATCTTCAGTAGACAATATGCTGTTTGTGTTGGGGACAAGACCCGTACATATAAAATGCAGTTAAAGGCAAAGCATTGATCTACTTGTAACTTCTTTGCAAGTCACAGTCTTTAGTGTCTATATTCACCTTTGTCTGATTCTGGATCATTCTGAGTCACTCTGAGAAACTGTCATTGTCATTGTCGAATGGAGGAATCCATTCGTTGTCATTATCATCCAGTTTCACAAGTTGTTTGGTCATTAGATTAGACATTATGATGTAATGAACGCATTTGTACGTATACGCAAGGGTCAAACAAACATAATAAGATTAATACCACACTCACTGGAATTATCATTGATAGATAGGGAGTCTACTGTCCAAACAGTGTATACCAGAGTTCCCAACTATAATCTCAGTGTTTGTCTCCTCTCATTTGGTCTTCTACTTTGTGCATATCATGCAGTGCCTCAGAGATCGATCTGTGGTCATCGTCATTAGAGGGAATGAAGGTACAAAACTGATCTCCTATCATGACGCATACACCTTCCTCCTTAGCTAATAGAATTTCTAAGGCTATTCTGTTACGTGCTGTAGTCAATCCAAGTGCTGCAATTTCTTGTTTGATACCTTCGGCTGCCTGGTTAGTGGTATTTAATATAAGTGATTTACTGTAATATAAGTGAACACTCTGTCTGTGGCAGGTCCAGTCATTTGAATATGGATAATATAATTGAAGTCATCTACGACTGGTGATATTTCCGAATGGTTTGTTCCCTGTTCCTACAAAGCAGTGTGTGTAATTTTATTTAGGAGGAGGGTGTGCAACAAATGTGTTAACTTGTGTTTGATTTACCTTGAGTGTTCGTCTCAACGCGGACTGCTGCACTTTAGGCAGTTCCTCCTTCACCTGCTTATGGATCTGAGACCACTAGAGGACAAGTTTGCTCATTAACACAGGATTTCATCTTCACATTGGCTGGTAGTTAACTTAGGTGTGTGTCCAGGCTTGATGCCTGTATATAGGGGTATCTCAAATTTGCTGTCCCCCTAGTTTTCGTTTTCATGTACAGTAACACAATGGGGAGGGCCTTTGCCCAGGATAGACCTGTTTCATCACACCATTGGCTTGTGTTCCATTCTCTCGCTCTACTGCCCCTCCGGTATCAGGGTGGTATAAGCAGTGTTGTCTGAGATCTATACCTAAGTACTCGCCCACCTGTTGAAGTGCTTGGTTTACAAATGGAGTCCCATTGTCACCAACGATTTTGTCAGGGATTCTCCAATGAGGGATAATATCAGACAGGAGTGATTTAGATACTGCACTCTGTACTTTAACGCCTCAGTGAGTATCGATTGTTGCATACTCTATGCATCACTCACAAAAGTTCTGGGAGTAGGTAGTGAAGCCCTTAGTGTACCAGTATCTGGAGACCCTGTTATCCCCCCATCCACACCCCCTTTGACGCATGGTCTTGCACAGGTGTCAACTTAGCATAGGATGAATACAATTTCTTTGACAAGCAAGGTTTGTCATTGGGGCTGTGCCAAACCCCATCTCTTACTACACCTCCTGCTTTTCTCCATGTGGCTTTTTTCTCAGCTGTAGACTGTTGTGACTGACTCGGGAAGGACACATGACAGAGTGATTACGTGCCAGTAAGTCCATATAAGGGCATCTACGTCACACTACTCCATCTTCTTTGTCTTCAGGAAGTGCTCTGTGCATGTGTGTCAATTGTTTGTCCTGTCTGTCTAGTGCAGGGAGAGAAAAAGAAATTTTAAGAGATGTGTGCATCCGTGCTCCCGCTTTATCACAAGGGACGACACGCACTCTCTTTGTGTTGTTTGTTTGGGAGAGGCGCTTGCCCATTGGCTCTCAAGGGAGAGGGCTGCATGCATTGTGAGGGATACCCTCTGCATACTCTTCGATCCCGCCTGGCTGTATTTTCAGCTTCTACTGCGCCTCGTGGTTCGGGTCGAAGCGCGGTGGCTTCGATCATGGGGTTCGCAGGTTGAGTTAGCTGAAATGGAGCAAGAGATGGGTTTTTCCCTTTCTCTTTCCCTCTCCCCTAACTCAGTTTCGGTTTTGGGAGCTCGCGTTGTGATTTCTCCTGACCCAGAAGTGAGCATGCTCTGAGGAGCTTGATGTGGGTGGGGAGGGGCTTCCCCCCTCTGAACAGCCGACACAATCAGCAGCGTTCGAGGAGTTCCTCGAGGCGGTGACATGCGCTGTGTCTAGTCTAAAATTAGATTGGCCTGAAGAGGAAGTAAATGTCATCCGTTATATGCTAGACGACTGCTTTCTGACTTCAGGCCGCAGGCCACCTTCACGTGGGCGGCTGCTATTTTTCCCAGACCTCCATGCCGAGGTGTCGAGGTCTTGGAGAAATCCATTTTTTATCTTTCATCCAAGCCTTGTAGGACTACTTCAGCCCTTGTGGGTAAGGCCTACACAGCAGCAGGCCAAGCAGGTGTGGCCCTGAACACCATGGCAGTTTTGCAGGCCTACCAGGCTGACCTGCTGACAGAGCTCAACGGTGGCCAGGGTTTGGGACCTCAGGTGGTATCTGAGCTCCGACTTTGTGCCACAAAACAGACGGCCTGCTCCATAGGCCGTGCAATGGCTGCGCTGGTTGCAACTGATAGGCACCTGTAGCTCAATTTAACTAATATTAAAGATAAGGATAGGTCATCTCTCCTGGACGCCCTGGTGTCACCTCAGTGTTTGTTCGGCGATGCCGTGAGTACTGTCATCGACAGGCACCAGAAGGTAAAATGCTAGACGGCTGCATTCAGGCTCCTCTACTGCCTGCCGGCGTTTCAGGGAGCAGTAGGGTCTGTGCCTGCTCCTCTTCTTTGCACGGATCTCCTTGGGTTGGCACCTGCCAGTTTCAGGGCACCTGGGAGGTCTGCGTGAGGTTGACACCACTATCAGACAGACAGGCAGCATGGAAACTTCTGCCAGGTGTGTCTCAGTGGGTCCTAGATACAGTAGAAAAAGGCTACAGGATCCGGTTCTCCTCCTGTCCTCTGTGCTTCCAAGGTGTGCTGCCCACAATTGTTGGCAGACACCAGGTGGTGTTCCACCAAGAGGAACTTCTCTCACTCCTGAGGAAAGGGGCCATAGAGCATCCTCCCAGAGCGGGACTCCAGCTTTACAGCCGATATTTCATTGTTCCCAAGAAGGACGGGGGGCTACGTCCGATTTTGGACCTGCGGGCTCTGAACTGTACTCTGAAGACTTACAAGTTCAAGATGTTCACGCTCAAGGTTATCGTGTCCCAGATCTGGTCCAAAGACTGATTTGTGACGATCGACCTTTAGGATGCTTATTTTCACATAGGCATTCTGCCAGAGCACAGGAAGTTCCTCAGGTTCACTTTTGGGGGCAAAGTGTACTGGTATTGTCTTCTTCCTTTTGGCCTAGCCCTTTCACCACGCACATTTACAAAGTACATGGATGCTGCTCTGGCACCGTTGTGTCTCCAGGGCATCCACGTACTGAATTACCTGGACAACTGGCCCAGTCAAAGGCTATGGTGGCCAATCATCGAGATGCTGTGCTTGCCTATATGAGGTCTCTAGGCCTCAGCTTGGACCCAGAAAAGTGTGTGCTTTCTCCTTTTCAGAGAACTACTTTTCTGGGGCTAGTTTGGGACTCCACCACAATGCAGGCACACCTGTCTGCCGCTCGTTTGGCTTCCATCTTGTGAGTGGTGAAAGCTATTCGGCTAGGCCAAGGCCTCTATGTTGCCGAGGAACAGACGGTGCTCGGCCTCATGTCGGCAGCAGCCAACGTTATCCCTTTGGGTCTGCTCCACATGAGGCTATTCCAGCTCTGGATCAGGTGTGCGGGCTTTCATCCTCACAGACATCCCCTCAGGGTTATAAGGGTTATGTGCTGTGGGCTTCATACCCTTCTTATGTGGAAAAGACCCTGGTTCCTGGCCTTGGGTCCCAGTCTAGGGGCGTGTCACCATCGCAGGACTCTTTCAACGGACGCCTCGCTTTCGGGCTGGGGAGCGGCCTAGGATGGCCGTCCTGCCCAGGGTCTATGGGAGGGCCCCTATCTCTCATACATAAACTGCCTGGTGTTGAGGGCTGTGTTTCTAACACTTTCTTCCACACCTCAGGGGCTGCCATGTCTTAGTACGGACAGACAGCACTGCGGTGGTTCCCCATATCAATCATCAGGGCGGTCTGCGTTTGCTCCCCCATTTCAGGTTGGCACAGCAGATTCTGCTCTGGGCAGAAACCAGGTTCCTTTCACTGAGCGCTATTTCCATCCCAGGGCATTTATATAGGGAGGCAGACTTCCTGTCGAGGCAGGTGCTGAGGCCCAGGGAGTGACGTCTCCACCCCCACATGGTGGAGCAAATTTGGTGTGGATGTGGCCGAGGCTCCGTCTGTGCGCCTTCCGCCCGGTAACTCTGCTCCTGCAAGCCCTAGCCAGAGTGCGCCATGACCAGGTCAACCTACTCCTAGTTGCCCCTCGTTGGCCCTGTTGAGTTGATTCACGGTCCTAGAATCCCTCCTGAATGGCACTCCATGGAGGTTCCTGTCAGGAAGGATCTCCTTTCTCAGGTGTAGGGGGCAATCCTACACCCCTGCCCCAAGATGTGGCCCCTGAGAGGGGCCAGTTCCTAGAGGCAGGCCTCTCATCTGAGGTGACCGAGACTCTACTGAATGCTAGGGCTCCCTTCACTAGGAAGCTATATGCTCTGAAGTGAAGGCTTTTTTGCCTCTGGTGCGATGAACACTGTCAGGATCCAGTTCACTGCCTGGTCGGCACAGTGCTGGAGTTCCTGCAGTCTTGCTTTTCTCTGGGCCTTTCCCCATCTACTTTAAAGGTGTACATGGCCGCCATCGCTGCGAACCACAAACCTGTCCTCGGGGCCTCCTTGGGTAGGCACCCTCTGGTCTCTCGCTTTCTGTGTGGTGTCAGGTGACTGAGGCCTTCCTGCAGACTGCGCCTTTCTTCCTGGGAACTCTCTGTGGTCCTGGAGGGGCTGCTGGAAGCCCCCTTTGAGCCCATGGAGTCAGCCTCTGAGAAGTTTCTGACCCTGAAGTTGGCTCTGCTCCTAGCCTTGGCCTCTCTCAAGAGAGTGGGGGATTTTCAGGCCTTGTCAATCTCCCCCGCCTGCCTAGAATTTTTCCCCTGGCATGTCCAAGGCTATTCTGCACCCCAGGGCAGGATATGTCCCTAAGGTGCCCAAGATGGCTGGCTGTCCAGTCATACTGCGGGCCTACTGTCCCCCGCCCCATGAGTCGGCAGAACAGGAGAGGCTGCATTTGCAGAAGCTGAAAATGCTTGAGGACTTATGTCCACCCCTCTAGCTCGTGGAGTAAATCCTCCGCCCTTTTTATCTGTCTTGGGGCCAGAATAAGGGTAATCTAGTTTCCATGCAGTGCCTGGTGCACTGGGTACTGGGGGCCATTAGCTCAGGCCTATGAGGTGCGTGGTCTTGACTCGCCTCTCGGCATCAGGGCTCACTCTGCTAGGGGTATTGCCTCGTCCAGTGCCTTGGCCAGGGGTGTTCCATTTGAAGGTGTTTGTGCTGCGGCAGGTTGGTCCTTTCTGCACACCTTTATCAGGTTCTATAACCTGGACTTGGACCCCACTCCAGGGTCCCAGGTCCTGCAGGGCCTTTTGATGGTCTGTTCGCAGTCTGCTTGTGCTCTCTCACGGCCTCTGGCACAGTCATCGACTGGTGTGTGGCGACGTGGGTATTGGCTTTCCCATAGCGTCAGCACTGACGCAGCGTCGAGTTCCCTCGAAAGGGAACTACACCAGGTTACGTATGTAACCCGGTTCCCTGACAAGGGAACGAGATGCTGAGTCACTGGCCACGCCCCCGGCATCCTCTCGCGCTTCCTTTAGACAAATAGAAGCTGGAGCAGTGTGATGTAGATGCCCTTATATGGACTTACTGGCATGTAATCACTCCATCCTGTGTCCTTCCCTAGCCATTAAAATGGCATGTGTGCACACAGCGCTTCAGACACAACTTCCTCACAGAAGCGTTCCCATAGCGTCAGCACTGACACAGCGTCTCGTTCCCTTCTCAGGGAACCTACAATATTAACACATACCTAAAAATGACATCAATTGTTTCTTTGTGTTAGGCTTTGGAAGTAATAAGTCAGTATTTAAAAGTGTCTGAACGTGTGTGGAGAAGTAAGTAAAGTCACTGAACTTTAATTGTTGTTCTCTCAGGTCGCACTGGCTGAAGCTGAGGAGAAACATCAGAAGGATGTGGAGACCATCACTCACCTGGAGGAGGAGAATTCTGACCTGACAGAAAAGGTGGAGATATTGAAAGAAACAGTGGAAGAACTGGGGAACGTACTCTTTGAGACTAATAGAGTGTGTGATCTACTAATAAACTTAAGTGAGAAAAACCTTGCATTGAGCAGCTCCTTCATCAAGAACATGTGGATTTTGTTCTATTTAGGTTTTAATCACTCGATTTAAACATCTTGTGCTGTGTGTGTGTGTGTGTGTGTGTGTGTGTGTGTGTGTGTGTGTGTGTGTGTGTTTTAGGAGCGAGAGGCTCACAGCATCCTCCAGTCTGAGAACAATGAGATGAAGGAGACCATCATTCAGCTGGAGAAGGATAATTCTGACCTGTCACAAAAGGTGGAGATACTAAGCGATACAGTGGAGGAACTGGAAAAAGAGCTCATTGAGACACAGTTGCAGTGTGATGAGCTCACAGATGTAAGTGATAAAAACCTTGCACTATCAGCCCCATTGTTAATAATATGAGGTCTGTTAAACATTAAACACTTAAATTTCCACCTTTTGTGCTCTGTGTGTGTTTTAGAGTGTGAGCAAGAGCGAGAGGTTTACAGACCAAGTACAATGAGATGAAGATTCTGATTCACAAGAGGAGTTACTGAAGGTAAACATTTCTTCTCCTGAAACTGTGACTGCTCTTGTAAACTCTTGCCTCGTCTGCTGTACTAAACCGTGTGTCAGTTATGGGCCAGAAAATTAGGTACAGTACAAATAGCATAAATATGACTACTTTATAGCTTTATACATGAAATCTCTTTTTTCACAAAAACAGGACCAAACTCTTGGGTCCAGTGAGAGCAGCACAGGATCCACACCAGGATCGGTGTGATTTGAATAATAAAGGAAGAGGGAAAGAAGGAAATAATAAAAAGATGTTTCCTAATGTTTCATTCTGATGATTGATGTGAACATGAACTGAGTATACAGTCAGTAGCAGCTATTGCTGTGCAGTGGCAGTGTTAAGATGGTATCTGATGACTTGTTTCTAGACTTTCTGAAAGGGGTGAGATGTCTCTGAGTCTGTAAACTCTACTCTCTCCAGCTTGGACCACTCACTTGTGTTTGAGTCACAGATCCTCACCAGCCCATACGGGACCTCCAACTGAACTCAGCTTCCATGGATTTATATGAAGGCCACATTCTTACTGGCAGAAGAGTAAGAAAGTCACATGCTTTAGAGATACATCAAGCCTGCAAACAGTGAGGGACAAATCCAGGCTTCCTGCCTACATCCAGATCACCTGCTCTGGTGAATGGGTTGACCTCAGAGTCTTTCTATACGCAGTGTGCACTTAGCAGTAGTGTGACAAGCGGATGGCACTTGACTTCGGTTTCATTAAGGACATGGACGAGGTTCCTTCAAAACTAGGACACATTGTAAATCTACTAAAATAAAGAAATAAAGGAGGAGACAGAATCTTAGACTAATCACACACAAGGCAAGTTTATTATCATAAATTGAGAGACATTTCTAACACTCAGATTGTTATACATTAAAACAGAGTATTGATTCATGACACTATGAATGACTTCATAATGCTCTAATGGAACACAAAAAAAACATAGTTTAAAAGCTTGTAGAATGTTTTATATATTAACATTTATGAAAGAATAAAATATTTAAGAAAGAAAAAAGTTAACTAATGTATTGTCACTACATGGAGAGATTTATTCCTTTAAGTTTGTTTCTTTTTCAGTCAAACACTGATCTTAACACTGACGTGAACATTACAGCTCACGGCGCTGATAATTTGGCCTCATGTGGTGTGTGTTTCTTCTGTTTACAGCTTTATCTTTTATAGCTCCTTCAATTTCTTTATACTCCACTGCAGATGTGTCAAAATATCTCTCTTTTTTCACACACTCCATCAGGCGATCTGTTTGGTTTTGGTCGATCAGATTCTTCCTGCTGTATTCACTTACAAGTTTGTCAAAACCGTCCTTGTAATATTTGTGACAGTCAGCCACTGAAAGTCCAGAATTCTTGGTTTCAAAGTTATGTTTTATCCCTGTAATAAGATCAGAACATGAGAGTAACTGAGTTTGGGTCAGTGCAGTAGAACTTTAGATTGAATTATATACTGTTGACTAAATTGTAGATTGACGGTAAACTAGGAATTTAAAAAATATACGAAATCATTCCAAACCTTAGGAATAATCCTCTTTTACCTCTTTTTGAGTTTTATCAGCTACTGAACTGACTTAATTTAATTGATTTAATTGTCACTATAGGTGTTCATTCCATCCAAATCTAACTATTTAGGGTTAGTTTTGGAATCTACCCACCACTACATACAGTAAATACAGTAACTTGTCCCATGCCAAGATCTGTGCAGCATTCAGCACACAGCACTGAAAACAGCGATAACTTTGGACCAAATAACCAAAACTAATCCATAATAAACGTGTTTACATACTTTTCAGCTGATTTAAGTTTCCTGTTTGGTGTTCAAATGAGCTGGAGGTGTAAAAACCTATCATGATATTTTTTCATGAAATCCACCTCTTTTGTTGTTGAATACACACCCGTCTTCCATTTCCTCTCATTTTCAGCGTCTAAAATGCAAAATAACACGAAAAAATATTTTCTATAAAGTTGTCAGTGAATTTTTAAGGTCCAGGGCATTTAAATGGCCTTTAAACTTTGTTTTGTGTGACATCGACTCGGTGTATTTACGTGGCGTGTTTTGAAGCATAATCCAATAGTAAGGCAGTAAAGTTAGTGTGTCATGAATGATCCATAATTGATGGCCAATGGACTTCTTGTATTTGTCTTTCACAGACACAGGAAGTGACAAACACAAGAAGTAAACCTTTCTTGTAGCGGCAGACAGACTGTTGTAAATGTTGTAATTCTACTGGATATTTCTCTTGGAATCTGATTTATAATCCTGAAACACCAAAGGTAAGAGCAAGTTTAGTGTCATGGCTGTTCAGTTGTTTTGTGATTTTTTTTTCCTAGTATTGGTCACACAGTGATGATCCTTAGACCACTGGATTCTGTAGAATGTTTGTATCGTGTAATGGCTGATTTCTTGGGTCGGATTTCACTTATGTTTGTCCAATAAAAGATGCTTTGTGTAACCACTCACATGACTTACAGTGTTCCCCAACCATCACCAACACAGTCACATTGGTGCTGTGACTCATTGTTTCTTCAATCATGATGGTATGTGAAACAGCTGAGGGTTCAGTTTTTGCTGGAGTCAGGTGGACACAATGGTGCTCAGAAACTGTGGAAATTTAAAAATTTCCTGCCTCCACCTTGTGTGTGGAATCGAACCCGGAATCGAACCCCGACCCTGGAGGTGTGAGGCGAACGTGCTAACCACTAAGCCACCGTGCCCCATTGATAACAAATTAGTGAAAAACAACTAAATTGGATTGGAGGGTAAACATCCCCACCTAGTGGCGAACACATAGTTCAATTTGAACAATAAAATTAATACATTAAACACATTAAAACAACACATCTTACAACATACCTGCACGATGGAGAACACAGGAAATAAGGAAACCCACAGGGAGAATTAAAACATAAAACTTCTAGATAAAACAAAGACAATGCACAAATCAATTACGATTAGGCCTCGTAACACAAACTAAAAAGAACTCAATATAAAACACCACATTCGACGCCAAACACAAACAGTTCCACCAGTAGTTCATTGCAAGGTAAATTCACGAGACAGCAATTAGTTGTGTTTTTAATCATTTTAACATTTAATTACATATATATTGATTTTATATTTTCTTTGATCTATATTATTCATTGTTTATGTGTACTGATATTAACTGAGTGGTTTTGATAACTATCGCACTCCTGTCTTTGGAAGTAAGAGTAGAGAACAGAGATTATTGAAAATGCAAGTCATTACAGTTTAGTGACCCCGATGTACAGAATAGTGCACGACAGTCATGCTCCCAGTTCATGTCCATTAGTTAGTGAGGGCTCGGCTACTAGTCATGAATCAGATGCTTCAGTAGAGCAACAGGGTGTGTTTTTGTCTGCCCCATTCCCTAACACACACCCCTCAGATGTAATCAGTTCAATGCCTGACACAATCAGTCAAGTCAAGTTTCTGACACTGTTTTCTTAAATGAGTGGATATATATCATGAGACTCTACATAAAAAATAATCTCAGCAAAGAGCAACAAGTGGAGAAGATTTTGAGTCATCTTAGAGGCCAAGCAAGAGGTGTGGTAAGAGAAGAAAGAGAAGTTTTTAACATGACCCTGATGCAATTTTTAGTGTTCTCAGATATACTTACTAAATCCTTAGACACTCCAGAGGAATCCTGCATCTCCAATTGTGTGTGTGTGTGTGTGTGTGTGTGCGTGTGTGTGTTTGTTTAGATGTCTCCTCTTTCTAACGGCTGAGGTTTGTGTTCATGGCTCAGAGTCTGCTCCCTGCTCTCCTCTCCTGCTGGCCGATTTCTACTCCACATTACCTAGTCCAGAAAATGATGCTTCTAAGTGCTGGCTAAGGTTAAACCTTGCAGTTGACATTGCTCTAGAAGGACAGGTAAAATGATTGACACATGGTCTGTGCAGGAAGTCCAAGATATTTTGAATGAATATCACTCTGAGATCTGTCTTGTATCTGCAGCAAGAAATGCAGCACCCATTAAAATTCCTGTGATCAGAACTGAAGTGAAACTGTCGACAGCAGCACTTTCACCTACTTTCAATGTCCAGCAGTCCAAGTCTATGGAACCTTCTGCATTACTGGGAGTCATGAGCCTGTTGGAAATAGTCCTGTTAAAGGAATCCACCAGCAAAGAGCCAAGTTGGTGCTCAAAACCCAATGTAAGTCTACCACAAATAACAGGCCTCAATGACCTGCCATACACTGCCTTTACAAGCACTGATCTTTCTGGCTTCATGCAATATTGTTTCCAGTATCACTCCCCTGAACTGTTTGTCCTCAGAGTGAAATCACCAAAAGTGATGTATGACTTGAACTCACAGTTAATGCCTGCAAGATGGTTGTTCCAGTTTCATGGTTCTTTTCCAAACTGATGTCTTAATTCTTAGTAGAGTTTCTGGCCTTCCCTGATCCCACCTCCACATCAATGACATCAATACTGGTCTCCTATTTAAAGAGGAAGCAAAAGAAAATGGTTGGTGGTAGAAGTGTTGTGTTTGTAGTAGCTTATTCAAGCTTATTCAAGATAGTGTTTGTCTGTTGAGTTTTTGTGTTCACGGAAACATGGCTTAGCAACAGCGTTCCGGACGACGCTATTCAGCTCGATCTGACGTGCTATCGAGCGGACAGAGCTCTCGTCGCGTGAGGAAAAACCCGTGGCGGCGGGCTTTGTGTTTACATCAAATACTGAAGTACGTGCCAGGTATGCAGTGCCAGGTACACCTTATGCAGAGAGCCCTTTGTTACGTCTTGTGTCAACCATTGTCTGTTAAAAGAACCATATGTTTCTATACTCTGTGTTGTCAATGGTGTTGTTAATGATACTGTGCAAGATGCCTTTTGTATTTTGAATACTTCAGAGACAAATTCTCATGTGCCCCTCTGAGCCTACATATGAAGCTCGAATGAATAGACTTTTGGTGTGCTGAACAAACTTCAGAGAAAGTTGTTGATGTCCTAGTAGTGACAGATCATTTCTCTAAGATACACAGGACCTTCCCCTGTCACAATCAGTCTGCAAAACTAGTTGTCCATCGCCTATAGACTCCCTTATGTCCTCTATGACTCCTTTTGCATTTATGGATCTCGAAAGACAATACATTTGGACCAGCATGCAAATTTTGAAAGCAAAATCCTTAAGAACTTGCTTGAGATGGCTGGTATTTACAAATTGCACACCAGCCCATACCAAATGGAAGTTTCATTAGAACTCTGGGGAATATGATAAGGGCTCTCCCAGTCAAATCCAATGTGAGGTCATCACAGCTTCTACAGTCTTTAACCTTTATTGACATTTACACTGTGCATGAAACGACTGGGTTTGCACCTTTTTATCTTATGTTTGGGCATATTCTGATGCTGCCGATCGACATCATGTTTCAACATGTCCTATGTGATGATAAGGTGGTCAGACATCATGAGTTTGTTCCTGGACTGAGAAGAGACCTGAGCACGGCTGCTGAAATTGCCTGGAAACACAATCTCAAAAAGCAAAACCATCATGCCCTTGGAGTGTATTTTTAGCAGACACCCTTATCTTGAGTTATCTAGTATTTTTTCTTTCAATTTATCTAACTGAGAAATTGGGTGATAAGAGAATTGCTCTGGGGCCCAGCAGTGGCACCCTTTAATGGACCTGGGATTCAAACTCATGACCTTCCGATCAGTTGGTCTATCTGCAATTGTATATGTGTAATAAATATACACATACTGTACCAACACGGAACCTACATGGGTGAGATTCAGACACCAAAAGGTGATGTTTATTGTTTAAACAGTGATTGGATTCATAACCAAATTCTTAACCAAATTTATAAGCAAATTGTTCGCCAAAGTTAACACCAAGCTTGAAAAACCAAACTGTTAAATAAATGTGCACGTTTTTCAGAACAATGACTCACCCATGTTGATCAAACAGGTCGTGACAATGTGCTGTCTGGTCCTTGGTGTGCAAACCGTGGATTTTTTTAAAGCACTTTGAAACGGTGAGTGTAAATAGTCTAATATATAGAAATCTTTCTGACAATAAATGATTGTTATGCTAAAACTGATGTTAGTTAAATGTTAATAAGTTAACTTAGTGTAAATGTGACGATTGATGCTAGTTTGTTTTCTCATTTTCTGTCCGTTCACAGTAACATGAGCTATTTCTGTCAGGTCACATTTAATAACGTTAGCCAGTGTTATATGATCCCAGTTACAGCGTTTGTATTTTGCTGGCAGAAGTTTTTTTTGTTGGTTCTTATAAGCGTGTATGCATGTGCACGTGCTTGTCGCTAACGCTAACATATGTCTCAGGTGTATTAAAATAACCGTTCAAAAACGTGTTTCTTAAAGTTTCTTTTGAAACCTTTATTATTTTTTGTTTGTTTGTAGTAGCAACTTAAACTATTTAAAAGATGTAGTCATTAGCAGATGTTCATAAACGTTTTACAGTGAAAGTGATTTGCTAATCTCTGTTTTCACAGGTTCTTTTGAAGATGCAGTGGAAGTTTTGTGAATTTCTATGTGACAAACGAGGTTACCTATTAAAACATTATAGTTAATTACCATCAGGGATAAGCTAGCATCAGAAGCCATGCCTGGTTTTTGTTCTCAAGATGCACAGTGTGAATCTTTGAACAGATTCTTGTTCCGATTGTCCAGTCAATACAGTAAGTGCTCTTAACATTTACCAGTGTTCTGCGCTTATGGTGTACTGTATGATAAAACTGCATAATGTTGCTCTATTGATATGAGTTAACAGTTATCAACTCAAAAGTTGTCACCAGTGCATACAGGAGTGTGTGCATGTGCTCTTTTCCCTTTATTTTTATCCAGTTTAATGCTTTATTGTTGAATAATGTATTTTCCTCTAAACACTGTATTGTTAACATTGTGAACTTGAGCACATTGCAGTGTTACCTGTTTTTTGTCAACAATAAAAAATGAAATTGTGTTCTTGTTTAATTTCTTATTAAAGAAATTAAAATCTCATTTAAGTAGTACAATTTAAATTATAAGACATTAATAGTTATTTTATAAAACATATGCTCAAAAACATTAGTAATGTGAACTAATGAATTTCAGTAAAGACTACTAATGTAAACTTGATTTGTCTATCGCATGACTTGAGATTATATGTTCAAACAACTTAACTTGTCCTGCACAACGGGTTTCCTTGCAAATTTCTAGTAATGTCAACTAATTTGAGTTAAGAGTGTATGGCCAAAAGGTTGTGGACACTCACATGCTTATGTAATTTGTTCCAAAACTGTTATCACAATGTTGGATGTTCACAATTATTGTATAGTAAAAAAGTATTTGTGGGCAGTTACCCCTTACACTATACTAATGCTACCCCTATACTATACTAATGTTACCCCCTACAGTATACTAATGTTATTCCTACAGTATATTAATGTTACCCCCTACAGTATATTAATGTTACCCCTACAGTATACTAATGTTACCCCTACAGTATATTAATGTTACCCCTACAGTATACTAATGTTACCCCTACAGTATATTAATGTTACCCCTACAGTATACTAATGTTACCCCTACAGTATATTAATGTTACCCCTACAGTATACTAATGTTACCCCTACAGTATACTAATGTTACCCCTACAGTATATTAATGTTACCCCTACAGTATATTAATGTTACCCCTACAGTATACTAATGTTTCCCCTACAGTATACTAATGTTTCCCATACAGTATATTAATGTTACCCCTACAGTATTGTCGGAACTTAGAGCCCGTCTCCAAGTCGGCACATATCAGGGTGAATTATACTGATATACTTTATAATACTTTTATACTATATAATTGTTACTAAAACTTAATTTACTGATAGCACTAACATTAATACGAATTAAACCAATGGGAAAGCTCCCCAGACCTGGATGAGAATGAGCAAACTTCTTTTATTGTGGTCAATCAGCCAACAATTCTCTAAGAGAAATTGCCAAGTAGAAAGTAACAAAAGAAATCCCAAAAACCCAAAAAGAAAAAGCATCTTCATGAAGAGCATCGGCATGCAAAAACAAAAAAACCCTCCGGACGGTCCTGCAGAGTAACGGGATTTTTTACGCATATACTTTTGGCCCCAAAAATTCTCCTCTATATATACGCTTCCACGCGCCTCCTTATCGGTTCCCCTCCTCACAGACCGGTTTTCATATCACTTTATCATTATGTCACCTTATTTACCGGAATCATCTCATATGTTTTTGTAACGTCCTGTTCCTTAAAATCCCCTTGTTTTTCCTTCACCTTTTGCCCATATGCCCATTTATGGATTTTCCTCCTCTTAGTTCCCCGGGACCCAGGTCCGGGAGCCCAGGCCTGTGACCCTGGGTCTTCTTCATTCGCCATAACAATTATGTCTAAACAACAATTTTTGTTATTAAAAAGTGTGCTCAAAAAAACTTCACTCCCTGGTCAAAGTTACATTTGCCTCTCAGTTTTTCCATGCCAGACGTCCTGAAGATTAATCCTTCATTCAACTACAATGGGTAAGTTTCTCCTTTGCTATTTTCTTCTATACATGATTTTTAATAATTATAAGTCACTCTATGAGTCTGATTTATGTCAAAAGTTATTATGTTAAAAGAAAGCTCTTATCTATTTGTCATCTTATATTGTCACTATTGCTAAACTCTTGCTAAACTCTTGCTGCTATACTGTTGTCATTATTGTTAAGCTATTTGCTGCTATAATGTTACTTGTGTACAAAAAACCAATGGAGTTCTTTGATGACTCCTCAAATCTGCTAACTGCTTGAATTTTGATATGATCTCATGTTATGATCTCATGCTATGATCTCAGCCTGTCCTTGCTCAGGCTGGGCTTGTTTACACTTATCTCAAGCTTCCGTTCCTCTATCTCCTCTAACTCCTCTTATCTCCCTTCAGACCCTTCGCATCAGCCAGCTCATCCTGGTTGCCCCATCATGTCCTCACCTCACCATCCTCGTCCGTCTCTCTACCCAAGGCCAATGGCCGCTGATGTCATGGAAAGCTATCGCCGCTTCCAGCTACTTCATATTACCCATGAGCCCATTACGTGTCTGGAACAGCTCTATTCTATGGCCCTGAGTCCCCTGTTAACACTCTTTCTTCTCCTGTCTGCTGAGTTACTATAATAAAGAGTGCCTCTTTT
Source organism: Tachysurus vachellii (assembly GCF_030014155.1). Taxonomy (NCBI): domain Eukaryota; kingdom Metazoa; phylum Chordata; class Actinopteri; order Siluriformes; family Bagridae; genus Tachysurus; species Tachysurus vachellii. Next base: position 30,147,244 of record NC_083466.1, read on the forward strand.
ATTCACCCTCTGACTTCTGGTTAATAATATATAATATAATAATAATATAATATAATAATATAAATATATTCTCTTAAGGCTCCAGGATTTTTCACAACAGTATATATAATGTTACCCCTACAGTATACTAATGTTACCCCTACAGTATATTAATGTTACCCCTACAGTATATATAATGTTACCCCTACAGTATATATAATGTTACCACTACAGTATACTAATGTTACCCCTGCAGTATATATAATGTTACCCCTACAGTATACTAATGTTATCCCTACAGTATATATAATGTTACCCCTACAGTATACTAATGTTACCCCTACAGTATATTAATGTTAGTTTACAGTGAGTTATAGCTGCATTAATAATATTGTGTTGCTAAAATTGCATTGTTGTGTTAATTACAGATTGTTTATTTCTAACTTTTGCTTAAAAAAATACACACAATAAAAATGCACCAAAATTCCGGCTAGGATGAATCTATAGACATCTAGGCTGAGACTTGTAATGTTTCTGTATCTGAAAAAACACAGCACTGTTTCTCCAAACATGGATGTATGCAGGAAAGAGGAAATGGAGGAAAAGGAAGCTGGGGTGTGGTGGGTTTTACTTATTAAAATTGCCTGCAGACTTTCAGTTTATTTTAGATAAATCAGATGAGTGACTAAAAGTCATCACATTCACTGATAGGGTAGAGAAACATTATCTCCTGCTGCATGTGGGCTCTGCTTGCACTTAAAGTTGCAAAAGTTTTGAAGAGTGATAAAAAAGTGTCCTCAGTCAACCTTGACAGCTTAAGGAGAAGACAGCTTGAGAGGTTAAAGACGTTTTAATAATCGGTCTCTCTGCGGGAGACAGATGTGATGCTGCAGTGAATTCTGTAAGTAAAAGAGCTTTATTTATAATAATAAAAAGCGAAAGTAAAATGTTATGAATCTTTATGTATCTCACAAAGCGTGTTGTTCATTTTCGCTTTCAAACGGTGACTGAGGACCAGTAAGTAGTGTTTATCTAAAATCAATTCAAGTTTATTTCTACAGTCATTTTAACAACAGACTTTGTCTCTAAGCAGCTTTACAGAACATAAACAACAACAAAATGTTATTATAGAGAATAATATAATACAATGTTTAAGATTAATATTAGATATATTTAAATGTGTTTGTATTTATCCCTAATGAGCAAGTGTGAGGTGACTCAGGTGACTGTGGGGAGGAAAAACTCCCTTAGATGGTAAAGGAAGAAACCTTGAGAGGAACCAGACTCAAAGGGGAACCTCATCCTCATGTGGGTGACACTGGGGGTGTGATTATAAATATACAGTCTGATAAATGTTGTATTGATGAGGAGATTGTTCTTTAAGACCACATGGAATTGGTATCTGATCTTAGAATGTCTGAATACTTCATGATATATCTGAACATCTCTGGAACATCTCAGGATAGCGCATGTTCATGGGCATAAATTTCATTTAACAGTAGTGGGGGGCAATAAATATAAAATTTCTCATGAGCAATTTTTAAAGGGGGACACAAATAATACAGTCAAATTGTACTTATAAAGATGTCCCCACAGTGAAAAACTTTGCTTTTATCATTATCGTTGTAGCATGGAGACCGTCATTATGGTTATTTTCAAAGTTTTTCTAAGGTTCAAATTTTCCTTTTCTCCGTCATTTTATCTAGTCTATGACACTGCAAGGCAAGGCAAGTTTATTTATACTGTAGCACATTTCATACACAATGGTAATTCAAAGTGCTTTACATAAAGAAAGTAAAACTATCATAAAAAAATAACCACAACAATAAAAACAAGGAATTAAAAAAGGTTTAAATTTTTATTTAAAATTAATTAAGACACTTAAGAACAGAATAGAAATTGATTATGCAAAAAAATACAGTGGGGTCAGTTCGGACATAGCACAGTGCTCATTTAGTAAATGCACAGCTAAACAATATGCTAATTTTGGCCGTTAATGTTAAGTTAACATTATGCCAAGTCGTCCCAAATAAAACAATGCATGGGAAACGGCTTTGGCTTGTTAGTTACAGTGCACTATGCAACAAGCTATTGTAAACAAGCTAACGTTAACTAGATAAGTCATATTTTAATCGCTAATATAGCAGATGCATGAAAAATTACAGATGCGGTTCTAGGATTTCATCTTTAGGGGTTTTATCCCTCAGTGAGAATTAAAATTATGAGAATTAAAGTGAGAATTAAAATTAAAAATATATAATATAAAACTCTTCTTGTTTTAAGAATTTAAATTCTTAAAACAAGAAGAGTTTTATATTATATATTATATGACTACATGGTAAGCCAAAGGTTATGGTATTATTTAAAATGGCAAAAGTGGACACCAAAATTTTATGCATGATGTAATGATGTCAGTCTTGAATCAAATCAGTTCATGTGTGTGTGTATTCTCTACAAACAGTGTGTCTAATGAATGCAGTCATTAATAAACAAATATACAAAGACCAAATCAATAAATGTTATTTTTATTTAGTATTGAATGGATTGTTTGCATTAATATTTTTTTTGTGCTACAACTCTGGTAATAAGAATAGTGACATTTCACTGCTTTTGGTTGCGGTTTTCTGCCGATTAACGTTATAGATAAACGCCTCCAGCTCTGACTGCGCGTGCACGCTGCGCGTCCCTGTGCTTCTCCGTTCTAATAAAGCAGACAGCTGATGACGCACTTTTGAAAGACTACAACGCACGCGCGTAAAAGCAAAGTAAAAAATCGCTCTTGGATCAAACTGATAAATAATTTTCTTTCCCATCGACGACACAATTTTTTCTAAAAAAAAAAAAATAAGACATTTTGTCTGCTTTATTTGATCGGAGAAGCACAGGCACGCACATCGTGCACGCGCAGTCAGAGCTGTTCAAAAACTTTTCGACTATTAACAGTTCATGCCTTGGAGTAGAAAAAGTGCATAAAGAAAACATACATTCAAACTCAGTTTGTTACACTCTGTTTAGTTTCATAGTGTTTCATAATGTTTCGTTTCATGGTGTCTTCTTATGTTATATTCTTTCGTTACAGACACGTTAGCTCCGCCCACAAGACAAACAGGTCTGTCCTTTATAGTCGTGAACAGATAATCTGCCTCCCACATGTCTTGAAAGCTCCTATTTTCCATCTCTCGCCATTTTTGTGGAGGGTGGAGTTAACTTGCCCGATGTGACTGTAACATGGTTGTTAACGACTGTCAACAGAGAATGAGGAGCGCTTGCTGTTCGTGACTATGCGTCAGAGTGTTGAAGAGTGATAGGAAAGTGTCCTCAGTTCACCTTGACATCTCTCTGTGGGAGACAGACGTGAAATGTGATTCGGTCTCTCTGCGATAGACAGATGTGAGACGTGATTCGGTCTCTCTGCGATAGACAGATGTGAGACGTGATTCGGTCTCTCTGCGATAGACAGATGTGAGACGTGATTCGGTCTCTGCGATAGGCAGATGTGAGACGTGATTTGGTCTCTCTGAGATAGGCAGATGTGAGACGTCGGTCTCTCTGTGATAAACAGACGTGAGACATGATTCGGTCTCTCTGCGATAGACAGATGTGAGACGTGATTCGGTCTCTCTGCGATAGGCAGATGTGAGACGTGATTCGGTCTCTCTGCGATAGGCAGATGTGAGATGTGATTCGGTCTCTCTGCGATAGGCAGATGTGAGACGTGATTCGGTCTCTCTGCGATAGGCAGATGTGAGACGTCGGTCTCTCTGTGATAAACAGACGTGAGACATGATTCGGTCTCTCTGCGATAGACAGATGTGAGACGTGATTCGGTCTCGGTCTCAGTTCAACCAGTTTTACTGTGGCATGTTTTATAATCCCTCTTCGGTTACCATATCCGGCAATATTATTGTGCCAGGAAGCACATTTTAATAAATTTTAAAATGGAAATTTAAAAATGTTAGTAGATAAAACTCTCTCAGATCACTTTGTAATGATCTACTCTATGCTCACAATAAAGATCAGCCAATTTTACTCTGGGATGTTTTAATAATTCCTCATAATTAAATCACCATATTTGGCAGTATAACTGCATCTTTTTAATCCATTATAAAATAGATGTTTCAAAATGTTAGTTAATAAAACCATCTCACTTCCCTTCACAATGACCTACTGTATGTTCACAATAAATATCAAATAATTCTACTCTCCAATTTTCATTCAAATTCAATATTTCTGTCCATTTAACTCAACCAGAAGCTGAATTTGATCCATTATAAAATTAACATTTCGATATGTTAGTTGATCAAGTCAGATCATTTCATAATGGCCTAGTCTAGTCATATTTACAATGTCTGTAATCCATTATAAAATTATAATTAAAATTGTATTTGTCACATACAGTACATAAACATACACAGGATGATATGAAGTGGGATGTGTTTTAGTGTAAGGAAAAATAGTAAAATGGGTAGAAGTACAGAACTACAGAGAAAAATTAAAATGTAGATACAATTAAACATGTACATATATACAGGGCAGGGCATAATATACAGTTCAACTAATTTAATCCATAATAAAATGCTTTATGGATCTTTATTTTAAGAATAGAGAAGTCAGTTTAATTAACAAAGTAAATTTTATAATGGATTAAATGTTGCCCACTGGCTGAATTATATTCATTGAATCATGTAGTCAACTAATGATTAATTATTAATTACTAATTAATTAATAGTAATGATTTTGAAAGGGACATTCTTAAAAAATTCCCCAGTAAAATTAGTTGGTCTTTATTGTTTGCATGGAGAATCCCAATATAAAGTGAACTGATTCAGTTTGATCAACTAACAATTGAAATGTACAATTTATAATGGATTAAATGTTGCCCACTGGGGCAATTGTGTTGACAGACATGTTGACTTTGGATAGGAATTATTATAAGATTCAACATATTACAATTGGCTGATATTTATTTTTATTATTTAGTCATGTTGAAGTGATCTGAGTGAGTTTTATCAACTAACATTTTAAAATGTTGTTTTTATGACATAAATATGCCCACTGCCCATTAATCCTTTAATAATGTTCAGTTTTACCCTTTGGCTTCTAGAGTAAAAGTCCTGCTTGTAATAAATAATCTTTTTTCCTGCTTACTGGCAGATGAAGATTCACAAGGAGTAGGAGAAAGGAAACAAGGTCAGTATATAAATAGTACATACACTGTATGGCCAAAAGGTTTAATTCCCCTGTGCACAAAGCAGCTGCATGGTGTCGTTGTTTTATTTCTTATTTATTGCTGTCAACACTTTCATTACAGAATGGGGATCCTGGGAGGAGACGTAACTATTCACAATAAAACTCAGTACAAATGGACCTTCTGCATCGAATCTAAGGAGCCATGGCCTAAGTCTGACACATATGATACAGTAATGCACACATTTTGTGTGAAAACATTCAAGATTTTTGTTTCTATCATTTTTCATGCATGTGAATATTTAACATCTCCTATCTGTTCCTGTCTGTTTAGTTCACATTTGGAGGCTATAAAAAAAAAGTTGTAAAATACTTTGTTCCCGTCACCATCAACAGAACATTCTACATCAAAGTGAAGTATGGCGAGTGCTCAGAGAGAGACTGCTACAAAAATCCAGATTTGTGGTACATATTTGATCCAAAAGATGATCCATATTTCACAATTCGAGAGAGTGGAGACCACAATCAAATACATCTGGACTGCAATAGACATTATGAGAAGAAGAAATCAACATGCCCAAATTATGGTATGTCAGTTTTTTTTATAAGAATTTCTGTAATTTGTTTTAAAGCATGGCTCCCCTGTCCCTGAGTTATCAGAGTGGATGTAAGGGGAACACTCAAGTCAAGTCAAGAAGCTTTTATTGTAATTGCAACCATATATATCTGATGCAGTACACAGTTAAATGAGACAATGTTTCTCCAGGACCATGGTGTTTCATAGAACAACACAGAGATAAGGACTGAAGTTGGTTAGTCTGAGACACATAGAGTGCCTCTGTGCAACCTGGTATAAAGAGGGTGAGACAAAAGACAAGAAGACAGTGCAGGACAAAAGACAGTGCAAACAAACAATGCAAGACAATACACAAAAGGCAATACACAAAAGACAATACACAAAAGCATAACTGACCAGTGTACATACGTATATTCTATACTGCATGTGAAGGAACACTAGAATGAACACTTACAGTAATAGCAGCAGTTATATGAGTTATTGTAATGTATTGTGCAAAACAGCAATCGACTGGTCAGTGCAGTCCATATAGGTGTGTGTGTGTGTGTGTGTGTGTGTGTGTTGTGTGCTGTGCTTGGTACAATTCAGTTCAGTTATATTCAGGTCTTGCAATCCAAAGCAGACAGTGATGCAGCTGCTCAGAATGCTCTCAATGGTCCCTCTGTAGAACATGGTCAGGATGGGGGGAGGGAGATGTGCTTTGCTCAGTCTTCATAAGTAGTAGAGACGCTGCTGGGCTTTCTTGGTGATGGAGCTTGTGTTGAGTGACCAGGGGTCTCATTTATAAAGCATGCATATGCACAAAACGGGGCTGGAAACGTACGTATGTGTCAGGGATCAGCGCGGACCTTTGGACACGTGCGAATGTTTTTATAATTGTCACGTGTCTGCCACGCCTTCGTCCGCTCCTCCCTGTCTCCTCACCTGTTTCCCATCCTGTGATTGACTGTGTGTGTGTATTTATGTGAGCCGCGTTGCCGATGGCAGGGCGGATTCATTAGTGTATTTAAGTTAGATTGTTACGTTAGTTCCCCGTGTCGTGTGGATGTCTGTTTGTTTCCCTTGTGTATTAAACCCCTATCATTTGAAGCTATCCTGCCGACGGGTCTGTCTCCTTTCCACCGGATCCGGGGGCCTGACAGTATGCCAGTTCCCACGCAAAGGTTGTGATCTATAAAAGACAAACTTGACGGGAGAATGTGCGCGCCTATAAGAAAACTTTGAGCCGTGTGTACGCACATTGGGGAGACAAAGGGAATTGGCGACACAGATGGTGAGGTCATGAACTGAAATTAGATTGTAGAAAATAAATGTGAGAAGAACGATTATAAGAATTAATGACATTTAATTTTCACTCTATTTCATACGTTATATCCACATTATCATGAAGATTAAATCCAACAGTGTTATTTGTGCCGATTGTTTTAGGCTACATACATCTAGTAAAATCCAAACGTAATTCAAAATGTATTAAAAAATAATAATAGTAATAATAATCAGCGCTGCCTTACAGTCACATTGTCCACAACGGGAGCGCAGGAGGAGATGGCGCGACTACATGTGATACAGAATAGCATGAAATACCCTTTTATTAGAGAACTGCAGAACACAGTGTAAAAACGAAATATTTTCCTTAATGTACATATATCATAAAATGTCAAAGTCTGCAAATACAGTCATGAAGCACAATCGCTACTCATCATCGGTCCTAACTATTACGGTGTTCATTACAAAACCGTCATGAAGAAGCATGTGTTCACTATAACATTTTCGTCTTAAATTTTCGCCCACAAATTAATTCTGTGATTTTGTCAAGGTGTTAACGATCAGTCTAATTGCTAGAAACATATAAATCCTCCGGTGACCCGGGTATGTAATGCTTCATGATGGCACTGCTGGCACTGTTGGAGGATTACGCCAATGGCAGAATAAGGAGAGAACGAGTTTTCAGGGACCATGATGATTTCCTGGCCCATTATGATGACTGGCTAATAAGCCGATTTAGATTCCCTAGAGCTGTGCTCTTAGATCTATGTGCTGAATTGGGTCCAGTATTAGAGAGGGCAACATGCCGGAACCATGCCATCCCAGTCCAAATACAAGTCCTCACCACTCTGGGGTTCTTGGCAACTGGCTGTTTCCAGCGGGAATTGGCAGACAGGTAAATTATTTATATAAAAAAACTATAAGTAATCCTCAACTTTGTCTCTAAGACCTTTTTGTATATGAAATAATTCTATTGGAATCTATCATCTCACCCTATAGGTCTGGTATATCACAGCCGTCCCTGAGTTCCATAATATCTGTCGTTATGGTATACTTAATATGGGTAGTCGATACATCAGGTTCCCCTACACTGTGTGAGAACAGGCCGAAATTAAAATGCAATTTGCAACAATGTCTGGTTTCACAAATGTACTGTAATCTGCGCAATTAACTACAGTCATGTTAATAGAAAGCATGTGCATTCTATTAATGTGCAAATCATATGTGACTCCAACATGACCCTCACAAACATTGTGGCACGCAGGCCTGGTTCAACACATGATTCCTTTATCTTGACACATAACAGTGTAACATAACAGTGTAGGGAACAGACTAAATGCAGGCCCAGTATGTGATGGCTGGCTTCTTGGTGAGTTTAACATTATTAAAAAGTAGAAACTGTAACAATGTTGCTTTTAATATAATTATAACCTGCAGGTGACAGTAACTACCCCCCTGAGACGCTGGCTCCTCACCCCGTTTTTAAACCCGCAGAGCGCAGAGGAAACTCATTATAACGAGGTCCACTCTCGTGCCCGCGCAGTGATTTGCATTGACTATTTATGGTTAAAAATGGGCGTGTACAGGGCGGGATTTGAGGCTGGTTCACGTACGCACAACTGTGGGTGATCTGTGATTTATAAAGGGAACATTGCTTACAGGTGTGCGTATGCACGGTTTTATAAATAGGAATTTTTTTTGGCGTATGCCATTTTTGGCTTTTGGCCGTACATAAACTTTTAGTAGGGATCCTACACACAGTTTTATAAATGAGACCCCAGGTGAAGTTCTCTGGTAGATGAACACCAAGAAAATCCGTCGATGTTCAGCAGAGAGTGGTTGCTCTGTGGTCACGTGAAGTCAACAACCATGTCTTTAGTTTTATCAACATTCAGACAGGTTGTTGACTTTACACCAGGTAGTTAGCTGTTGCACATCCTCTCTGTATGCTGACTCATCGTTCTTGTTGATGAGACCCACCACGGGCGTGTCATCAACGAACTTGATGATATGGTTCATTATGTGCGTTGATACACAGTCGTAGTGTTAATTTCGTCACCTATTTTTAATTTAGTCTTAGTCTTAGTCTTGTGCCAAATGTCCTTGTTAGTTTTAGTCATATTTAGTCATTCACATATCTTTTTTCGTTAGTCTTAGTTTTAGTCGACTAAAAGTCTCGTCTCATTAAGACTAAATAACTTAATGAAAAGCATAAGATCAAAAATTATATATATAATAATTTATAATATATGGTAATTTATATATATATATATATATATATATATATATATTAATGCAAGTTATACATGGTATTGTACACACCATTATTGATGATATTTGGAGCAATATTACATGTAATTGTTAAACTTGATTCCCTTACATATACATTTGTTTTTAAGCCTAATTATTAATTTTGATTATGATGTGATTGTGACAGGGGGGGTGGGAAGAGGTTTCAGGTTGGGGGTGCTGAGTTTTTTCTGTCACCACTTTTGAATAAACTTATCAAAACTCCGCGAATCACAAAAGTATCAGTGAGAAGTTGAGAACACTCGTTTAAACAGTGCATACACTCGAACTTGACCGCACATCACATTTTTTACTTTATTGATACTGCTTTTAATCGTAATGCAAAGACCGGTCATCAGGACATAAGCTGTCATGTACAATAAAAGAGCCTGTGCAGCGACAGGAAATATAATTTAACACAAAAAGCCTGCCTAGACCAGGGGTGGACTTGTGCTCAGGATTTTTTATTTATTTGAATTTTTTATTTTTTTTGAGCGGCGTGTGGATGAATTCTTTCTACGCATGCACTATTTTATTTCTTGATAACAGACCGCTGCGAACTATAACACACCGTTGCCATGAAAAACAGAGCGTTGCCATGGACACACAGGATTCTAACCGTAGAGACGGAGCGCACTATTTTCTTTAGCGGAAACAATACAACCCTAACTCCTTTTTAAATCATCATTTTGAGTCAAATTATTGATTTATTTGGTAGGTAACAATATAGTAAGCGGGATCCGCTTCGCGGACCTGTAACTTGAGCAACAGCGAAGCCGCGAACTCGTACTGAATATTTTAAAGGTGTAACAGCTGATGAAAAAGCAGAGACAATTGTAGACAAAAATGAAGAGAGATTTTATCTTAGTTTTTATTTTATACAAAACATTTTCGTCTCGTCTTTTTTCGTCAACAATAATGCATGTTAATTTAGTCTTAGTCAGCGTTTTTAGACAGTGGTGCAGTCTTGTCATCGTCTTGTCTTAGTCATGAAAAAAAAGGTTGTTGACGAACATATTTTGTCTCGTCTCGTCTGACGAAATTAACACTACACAGTCGTGAGTCAGCGGAGTAAACGCAGCCCTGAGGGGCTCCAATGCTCAGTGTGGTGGTGCTGGAGATGTCTGACTGAGGTCCCCCAGTCCCAATCCTCATAAGGATGAGGGACATGCTAATATATCAGTCTGCTCTGAACAGCTAAATTATGTAGTTGATGACATCAACTCCTCTCTGTGGAAGGTGTTCATGCCCAGTTACTTCAACAACCATCATTCAATAATCACCAACCATCATACCCATTCCCAAATGATCTCCTGTGATATATGCTTAAGGATTACCACCCCATAGCATTTTGAGATGTTGATGGTACATTTCACCATTTTGCATATATTTTTATTTGGTACTGGCAGACGGGTGTGTTTGAGTGTCAACTGCAGATGGATAGGAGGCAGGTTACATAAATAATGACTTGTGCATTGATGTTACAGTGATTCTTCAGTACTGTAAGTTTAAAAAAGTTAATAAAGTTACAGCTCTCCAAACCTGTTGTGAGGATAACTATGTACCATCATGTACAGTATCAGGGTCAGTTATAATTCACAGCCAGACTCGGACAGTTAAGACAGGAGAAGGAAGCTGCATTCAAAAGTGGGAATTGAATTACGTTTAAAGCTTTAATGTACAAGTTTAGCAAGTCAGAGAGAAGCTAAACAGCTGTACTCTGAGAAACCTCAACAGCAGTTCTTCTGACTCTGGCCAACAGCCTGAATGAGTTGTACTGTTGCTTTGAAAGTCAATGGGACAGTCCTAACACCAGACATCCAGCCCATCAGCTTCACCACCCCCACCAGAGCAGTTGTTGGGGCCTCATCACAAATGCTTATCTGAACCACCCCCTAACCCACCACCACAAGAACAACTTTCTTCATACTCCATAGAGAGAGACATCAAGTCTTAATAAGGCAGAACCCATGCAAAGCAGCTTTTAATACAATTATTCTGGCTCTGCTACAGGACCAGCTGCAGTGTCTCATTCACTATGAGATGTTGGGCTGCAATCTGGCATGTCTTGAGCATATGTACAATTCACAGACCCTCAAGACTAAAACTTCACACCACAGAAACTGGTGCTTTCCATCCACAAGTGGCCTTATCAACAATATCTAAGACCCACCATGGTCTTTTGTCCACCTACTTAGACATTAACATATAATTTAACCCGGTTCACTAAGAAGGAATGAGAGGCTGCATCACGGCTATTTTTGGGAACACTTCTTTGTGGAAGTTGTGTCGGAAGCTCTGTGTAAAATCACAGTGATTTATTGGCTCCGGTAGGTCATGTGACAAAGCAATGGGCACCAACAAGACCATAAATGGCCATCTACGTCACAGTACTTTAGCTTCTACTTGTCTGAAGGAAGTGCATATGGATGCCCGGAATGTGGCCAGTAATGTCTCGCTTCCTTCTCAGGGAAACCGGTAACATATGTCACACTCCAGGAAATGTCTGTCCCAGAGGTCATATAAAGGCACAAACGAGCCAAGAGCAGAGCACCATTAGCTCTGTAAAACCCAGGAGTGGGGTCCAGGTCCAGGTCATAGAACCTGATAAAGGTGTATGGAGGGGACCAACCCGTCACAGCAATAGTATCTTGGAGGGGAGCACCCCTAGCTAGAGTATATTATATTATAGAGTATATTTTTATTAGAGTATATTTATTATACTTTATATTTATGCTTCTGTGCTTCATTATTACTGGTACACAAAGACAATTACATGTACATGTAAACCTACGATAATTGGCAATTTGAAAGTTGAATCTAATCAAATCTAATAAAAGTGATTCTGATTTTGATACTGTGCAGTGCTGGGAGTTGTCAACCTTCTCATCAATAATCCTGCGCTTTAACCTCTGAGGCCTTCCCTTGATCTTCAACCTGGTTAACATGTAGGCAGGGATGGATCAGAATTAGAATCAGCTTTATAGCAGGTATTGTAGGGTTTACATGTACAGGAATTTGTCTTGGTGTGTTGGAGCATAGTAATAATAGAGAAGCATGAATTTAAGAAACACTCTCACTCTTACTCACTCATTTTCTACCGCTTATCCGAACTACCTCGGGTCACAGGGAGTTTGTGCCTATCTCAGGCGTCATCGGGCATCAAGGCAGGATACACCCTGGACGGAGTGCCAACCCATCGCAGGGCACACACACACTGTCATTCACTCACGCAATCACACACTACGGACAATTTTCCAGAGATGCCAATCAACTTACCATGCATGTCTTTGGACCGGGGGAGGAAACCGGAGTACCCGGAGGAAACCTCCGAGGCACGGGGAGAACATGCAAACTCCACACACACAAGGCGGAGACGGGAATCGTACCCCCAACCCTGGAGGTGTGAGGCGAACGTGCTAACCACTAAGACACCGTGCCCCCCAATTTAAGAAACAAAGGCTACAAAAAGATTTACAAAAAACAAACAATTAAAGGGAAATAAAAACAGCAACATTAATTGTACAGTAATGCAGGATGTGCAAAGTGGCTAAAGGTAGCAAATCATAGACCACGCTGGGTTCGGGATATAGTTGATGAGGCCAGTTACGGATGGAAAGACACTTTTGTGGCCTAAAGTTTTAGTCTTTATGGACAGCAGACTTGTGTTTGAGAGGAGCGCCTCAAAGAGATTGTGTCCAGGATGAGAGGGTCAGCCAATTTTAACTGCTCACTTCAGGGTCCTGGAAGTGTACTGCTTCTGTACCTGAACTGCTTGTGGTCTGTCTGAAAGGAAGTTGTAGTTCCAGCAACAGAGACAAGTTCCAGGACCTTGAAACTAGAGGTAAGTATGAAAGGAATTATGGTGTTAAATGCTGACCTGTAGTTGACAAACAGCATTTTCACATAATTCTCGTTTCTGCTGTCCCATGTGGCTCATGGCAGTGCGGTGAAGGCATCCTTGGTGGAGCGTTTGGGACGGTACACAAACTAAATGGGGTCCATAAATGGGGACTAAAGAACAGCTTTTTTTCTAGAGCTGTCTCTTTATTGAACTCTGCCCCTTGCTGATCCTACACTGTCCTTCATACATTGTTACATCTCCCCCTCACACTTTGTTATGGCACTAACGGACTATTACACAAACTATGTTCACTGGCACACTTGCACTCTTTTTTGCATTGCTGCTCACCATGTCAGGCAGTGAAGAAGTGGTGAAGTCTCTGACTAGTCTTTTAAAGCACTTCATCAGCACAGAGGTCAGGGCTACAGGGGGATAGTCATTAAGCCTGGTGGGCTGGGGTTTCTTCGGGACAGGAAAGATGAAAGCACATGGGGATTACAGACTGCTATAGGGAGAGGTTAAATATCTCTGAGAACACCGGTGCTAGCTGGTCAGCGCAGGCCTTCAGGACCCGACCTGTGATGCCATCTGGTCCTGCTGCCTTCCTGGTGTTTACTCTCCTGAATGCCTTACTCACATCAGGCTCTGAGATCGTGAATGTGTTTTTCTAACTAACTGTTAGTACAGTTAGTGCTGTTAGCTGCAGCTCCTCTGCCAGAGAAGAGTTCACATTCTCTGCTCTGGAGGATGGTTTTTGGTAGTCCATGATCATTCTCAGTCCTGCTGCAGGCTCCTGGAGCAACCACATTGGAACTGTGACTCCAGTTTCTCCTTCACCACTTTGCACATGTTGTAGTATGCATCTTTGTAGTCGTCCATGTTCCCAGTGGCGAGCCCCATGATGTAGGCAACTGAGCAGGATCTCAGAGAGGCATGGATGGTTTTATTCACCCATGGTTCACAAAAGCAAAAAGGTCAATCTGGTTGGAAAAGGTCCTGATGATGGTTTTCAGTATAAGTTCTAACTGGGGAACTTTCTAGGATCGGGCCCCTTCAAACTTGCACGTTTTGACTGTGAGGAGTGAGTGGAGAAAAGTGTCAGAAATGTTGCGTGACAGAATGGTGTAAAAGAAAGTAGTGAGAGCAGCTCTGCTGTATGGTTTAGAGACTGTAGCAGTGAGGAAAAGACACGAGACAGAGATGGAGGTAGCAGGAATGGAGGTTATCTTTAGGAGTGATGAGGATGGACAAGATCAGGAAGGAGCACACCAGAGGGACAGCTGTTTTGGGGACATGGTCAGAGAGGCTAGATTGAGATGGCTTGGACATGTACAGAGGAAGGAAATGGGTTATATTGGTAGAAGAATTTTGGAGATGGGACTGTTTGAGACTGCTAGGCATACTACAGTACTGCTACAGTAAATGACCTGAGGTGGCTTTCACCTCATCTGTACCACTAATACATTATTGACATTTATAACCACAGTGTTTGCTCATGAAGGCAACCCTGAATACAATGTCACTCACAATAGCAGTCAATAGCAATGTTGTCCATCAAAGTTCCAGAATCATCAGGAACTTCATACAAACTGCTATGCAGCTGCACAAGCCATAGATATAGGAACAGCCTGCATTTCTACATGTCTAAAGATCAACTCCACATGCAACTACTAACAAAACATTTTTGAAATGATGAGAGGGCAACAAATGCACACAAAACTGCACATCCTTCATGCACAGATCTCACAAGATTCTGCCATTAGGGAGTATGTTAAAGCCAAGCAAGAGAAAATTAAGGCTTACCAGGCTGCCCAATGGAGTGCAAGAATTCATTTTTTTGGACCAGGAGATGAAGTGCGGGTGAGAAAACCATTCCTTGTTCAGAAAACAGACTCAAAATTCTCACAACCTCTCACAGTTCACAAACAAACAACTACGAGCAGGTACGTACCTTCTCAGTGATGGGAGACGATTGAATGCAGTCTGTTTCTGCAAGTGTGCTGGGAAGATGAAGGGGATTCAAACAGATCTAAATGCGTGCATAAGGAGTGTTAGGATGAAGAAGAGTCCGATATGGATGAAGGACTACGTAGCTAATGTAAAATGTAAAGTTGATGTTATAACATTTCTTTCATACAAAGGGGAGAAATATGTTGTGTCCACCAGATGGGATTGTAGGTTGTTCAGATGTTGTGTATATGAAAAATGAAATGAAGAGTGAAGGAGTGAGTTGAGATGAGAAACCAGTGTCTAAGTGCCTTTATTCAGTTGATTGCTAAGTGTACACTAATGCTGCATGGAGCAGATCTCAATCCCATGTTACCTGATTTAAGCAAACTTCCATGTTGCTTCACAAACTTCAAGACTCCTTAGGGTTGATAAAAGAGACTTGTGGTTGACTGTGTTAAATGCGGCTGAAAGGTCAAAGAGGATAAGGACAGATGACCGCTTGGCCGATCTAGCAGCATGTAGTTTCGGAGTATAGAACAACCTTCTCTGGCTTTAAATTAGTACATGTTACAGAGATTTGGTAACAGAGTTTCCACAAAGATTGACCTTTTTGCTTTTGTGAAATGAAACTGAGTGATAAGTTCTATCTCACTGGCTACCAATATTGAGCCTGCCAAGTGAATAATCCACATGATCAACGCCTGTGTTGAATTTTGGTACATTTACATTTACAGCATTTAGCAGACGCCCTTATCCAGAGCGACTTACATTTTATTTCATTTTTATACAACTGAGCAATTGAGGGTTAAGGGCCTTGCTCCGGGGCCCAGCCGGTGGCAGCTTGGTAGACGTAGGAATTACACTCACAACCTTCCGATTGGTATCCCAACACCTTAACCACTAGGCTACCACATCCCACAAAATGATCTCTGGATCCTTCTTACATTTACCAGACACTCTTATCCAAAGTGACCTACATTTTTTTTATTTCAATTTATACACCTGAGCAATTGAGGGTTAAGGGCCTTGTTGCAGCAGTGGCAACTTGGTGGACGTGGGATTCAAACCAATGACCTTCCAATCAGTAGTCGAACACCTTAACCACTGAGCTACCACATCCCCATGGTACGATGATGCGAAACACCTCAGTGAACCTGGTCTAAAAATCATCTTTATTGCTCTTCAGCAGACCATAAATTACATGTGCAGTTTGAATGACTGTATAATACACATGAGTAGAAGTGAAGCTAGTGAGATGAAGACTAACTGCTTTGTGATCATATGTGTAACTGCCCCTTTATCAACCACTATGAAGTGAACAAGGAAGTGACTGAAGTGAAAAGCAGTTAGCTCTCTAGTCAAGAAGCTCTAGACTTTTTTTTATGAATTTCTAGAATTATATACATATATACTGTATACAGGATATTCACTGAATCTGAAAGTATTATTATTGCAGTGAATTCTGACTCCTTGAAAAGAAGCAAGTAAAATGAAGTTATGTACTTCAGTGAGTGTTGTGTAGTTCAGAGGTTTTGTCTGTGTGTGATTTATCAGAATAAACTGCACACCTTAACAATGTCAGAGTCTCTAACACACTGTGCCACTGAAATAGAAGCTGATAATTAAAAAAATAATAATAATAACAATAATCTTTGCCTTTAATTGATCAGTGACAAACTGAGACTGAAAAACAGGGCCAAAGGTTGCAGTATTTTATTAACTGTTCAAAGATTTGAACTGATTACAGCATGAATAAGAGCTGTGTTATAATACACAATCATCTTAGAAAGACATTTATTTACACTGATTCTGTAACTATGGAGGATTTATATTTATATAGGGTGATTGAATAAAATTTAAATGATTAAAAAAAACTAAACCTTGAAAATAAGCATCATGAAAAACTCCCTGAAAACTGTCTCTATGTAACTGAGCTAAATGTCTGTAGAAACTAAACAGAAAATATACAAATAATAACAAATACATAGAAACTGTTAAAGAAATATGTTACCAAAAAAGTTACCAAATAATATATTTAGCAAAATCTGTGACTGAATATTGTTGTGGAAGTTTTTGAGAAAATACAAATAGCACACTGTTCAGAATGAGCAAGAGTAAAAAGGTTCACAATGTATTTGTGCTGCTGCACAGCAGGACCCAGCGCTCCTCGTGTATCATGAGAGAGGAAGGGCCTAGAACATTTATTACACTGAGGTTATATAGGAATGATTTATAGGCAGAAAATAGAAGAATGGAAAACAACACCAATCATTGGCTAGATGCACAACGCTCGATCATCTACTGATCAGGATCTTAACAAGGTCTGCCTAAGTTGTTTATGAGCCTGAGTCTCACCATCACGTCTCCAGCTCCTTCTGACCCCCTAATATTGTACACAAATTCTCTATTTGTGTACAATAATTGTTATGTAATAACAATTTCAGACAGTTTTCATAGTAAAATATTACATCACAATATTGTGTTATATGTAATATTCTTCGTGAATATTGATAAAGTCTAAGACTCTAAAATCTGTAAATGAACATTAACATGAAACTACAGGCTGAAAAATGTGTCACTTTGTTGAGTAAAAATGTGTTATTGTTGGAGCTCGGCAGTGACACTTCGTTACGTTCCCAGGGAACAAAAGGAGTCTGGGGATGGAGGGATGAGTAACAGAATAAAAGGTGGTGTGTGTCAACTGTGAGGATCAACAACTCAACCCCAATCCTGTCACAAAAAAGAATGTCACTATACAACCAAGTCAAAATGAACAAAGCTCATTTATTCCCAAACATGAAGTGCAGGAGGGTTTGAAGACTTCAATAGGGGGATCAGGACAAAACAATAAGCAGAACCCATCTAACTCATTTAGGGAGAAACTAAATAAGCTACAAAAGGAAAACAACAAAGATTACAACACAATACAGAATACACTAACTCCATTAGATTAGATTAGATTAGATTAGATTAGATTAGATTCAACTTTATTGTCATTACACATGTACAAGTACAAGACAATGACATGCAGTTTAGGTCTAACCAGAGTGCAATAGCAGTAAGTGCAGGATATACAGTTTGTACAAGATTTAAATGAGTTAAATAAAGTGGTGATATAGAAGTAATTTACTGATGTGTGTGTACTATGAACATAATATACAGATGGCTATAATTATAACTGAAATTTACAGAAGGATGTAACAAAATATGACTATTACTATAAACAATAATTTACAGATGTGTATGTACTATGAACATAATATACAGATGAATATATATGTACTTTGAACATAATATACAGATGATATATATGTACTATGAACATAATATACAGATGAATATATATGTACTATGAACATAATACTAACTGTTTACTAACATAAATAGGAG
Organism: Tachysurus vachellii; assembly: GCF_030014155.1. NCBI lineage: Eukaryota > Metazoa > Chordata > Actinopteri > Siluriformes > Bagridae > Tachysurus > Tachysurus vachellii. The sequence continues at coordinate 30,165,726 of NC_083466.1, forward strand.
AAAACAAGATCCAAAAGAAATGGCACCCCTTCCCTACTAACCCCTTTCCAAATAAACAATAGAATTCAACAAATAAAGAATGAAAAAGTGTAACAAATATTAACTTACAACCAAAAGAAATACTTCCTGTTACAGAGATGTCAATTCCAACAACAGAAAGAATAACAAAATATCAAACAAACTCAATCAAAGTACAATCACTAAACAGTAAATACAAACTTCTGGGAAAGATTTAAAGCGCCTCCCAAAAACAGCTCACTCTCTCACACAACTAACCACACCAGCACCCACCCAACCACCCACACACAACTTGCAGGACGATACTGTTTAAATAAACTCTGCATCCTCTCATCATCCAAACAGAGCTGATTTGAATCAGATTTGATGTTCAATCAGTGATGTCAGATGGCAACCATTTTTCACTGAAAAATTCATAAATCTATTCTACAAAAATAACAGTTTTACACTAACAGTAACTGACACCCCAACAAGTGCCTTTACACAGTTTAGGAAAACTTGTAGACATTCTGGTCTGTGATTTTCACACCTAAACTACAGATGCAGTTTACTCCATTTACACCATTTATCAACAATGTGTAACATTTTCTTTTCTATCAAATCTAGTTTCTCATGACCCCAGCAGTCTCCTGTCTAAAGATCTGGTGCTGTGTCCGATCTGTGGGGATGTGCTCACTGATCCACTAACCACACCATGTGGACATAACTTCTGTAAGAGCTGCCTTACACGGTACTGGGACATGGCTAGTCAACACTGTTGCTGTCCATTATGTAACCAGATATTCACCATGAGACCTGAACTGAAGATTAATACAACACTGAACGCGGTTGCAGATTACTTCAAGAAGGAAACAGGTGAGAAATTATTTTGTACGTTAGATTTGATAATAAAAAAAGTCTCTAATAATAAACTAAAGTAGATGTTTTAGATATATTTTTTTTGCAAAACCTAAATAAAATGAACCAATAACTGATCTGAAATCTAATGACAGTGATGTTTTGTTGTAATTAGTTTCCACAGAACTGAAGAGGATTCAGCAGTATGCAGGTACAGTGAGCTTTCTGATTTCCTCTCGTATTAAAATGTACATATCAGCATTACACCACTGCAACATCAGACTTATTTTCATCTGTAGATCTCTCCAGATAAAAGGAGTATTAAAGTGTCTCATTATCCTCCTCACTATAGCTCCTTATTACTGTCATGCACTAAAGCCCTTAAACCCTTTTCTACTTTAGAAACACTGATCATCTTCTTACATTTCTCTAATAAAATAATGCAGGAACAGATGTATGTTTGTACAGAGATTAACTTTCTACCTTTTTTAACTGCATGATAAAAGATGGATTTCTTTGACTATCAGTGTTAAATGTAATCTTTATGCTGTCCAAAAGGTGAGAGTTTTAAAGGTAGGAAAGAGTTTTTACACCATGCAGTGTTTCTGTCATTTACAGATAAACTTGAACATAAAAGTCATGCATGTATTCTACAAAAATATATTTTTTACACTAACACTAACTGACACCATAAACAAGTGTCTTTGTTAAAACATTTTTTGTACCAGTTAAAGAAAACGTGTAGAAATTCAGGCCTGTGTTTTTCAGACCTAAACTACAGACACAGTTTATTGTATAGAGACAATTACTGAACTATTTTGTCCATCAGGATCAAGATTTTTCCTTAAATGTGTTTCTCTCATGTTCTGTGACTCTTTCTGTTTCTTTCTTGAGTGATAAAATCATATATCATTAAAGTAAAGAGAGAGAGCTTCATGTAGCACAGACAGACAGAGAGAGAGAGAGAGAGAGAGAGAGAGAGAGAGAAAGCACAAAGTAATATTCCAAAAGACATCTGTATGATTGGTCATTATTTATTGGATCAGTGCAGCTTTACCTTCGCTGTTCAGCTTTATGATTGGATTGAATTCAGCTTCACTTGTAGAAATGAAAGATTCTAGATGTTAGTAAAACATTGTGTGGAAATAATGAATGATTCTGAATGATTTGTTAGACCATGTATGTGGAAAAGTGATGAGTATGATGTCCATCAGAGGGGAATGTTGTTGTTTTGCTGGACAAAGAAGGCTGAGAGATTTATAATCATACAGTTAAAAAGAATATAAAAACACACAGTTTTAATCAATCATTTGAGAGTCACGTTTTATTTCTAAATGTAAAATGTACCAGATATTTATCACTAGAGACACTCAACGTTTTTACCTCAAATGTTTTTCTCTCATGTTCTGTGACTCTTTCTGTGTATTTCCTGAAAAACAAAAATTACAAACAAAAAAATTTACTAAAATTTCAGAAGGAAACATTTTATGTTTCTTATCTTTAACAGACTCCTATTATAAACTGTACACGTTTATTTCATTTTTAAAGAAAGCTTTTAAAAAATCTTCTACAAATCTTTTTATAAATCAATAATGAATCTGATCCACTGGATGATGATGTAATATTTTTTACATGTTTACTCATATCACACACTGTGTTTCTCTCAGTGGATGTGACTCTGGATCCTGATACAGCTCATCCATATCTCATCCTGTCTGCTGATGGAAAACAAGTGACACTTGGAGACAAACAACAGAATCTCCCTGATATACCACAGAGGTTTGATGAGTGTATCGGTGTTCTGGGAAAGCAAAGTTTCTCCTCAGGGAGATTTTATTATGAGGTGCAGGTCAAAGGGAAAACTGACTGGGATGTTGGAGTCGCCACAGAGAACATTAACAGGAAGGGGGAGATTACACTGAATACTCAGAATGGACTCTGGACTGTGGTACTGAGGAATGAGAATCAGTATTATGCTTGTGACAATCCCTGTGTCCCCCTCACACTGAGAGAGAAGGTGGAGGTTGTGCGGGTGTTTGTGGACTATGAGGAGGGTCTGGTCTCCTTTTATGATGTGAAGTCCAGATCTCATATCTACTCTTTCACTGGACAGACTTTCACTGAGAAACTCTATCCATTCTTCTGTCCTGGTTTAAATAATGAAGGTAAAAATTCAGCACCACTCTCCTGTATTTAAAACTGAATAAATTTAAACCTCCATTTCTCCTTAAACCGTGAGGACGAGAGATTCCTTCAGACTGCCAGGATTATCAAATCCAATTTATTTTGCTAAGGATATGAGCTCCAACGCGTGCCATCGATCTTAATTGCAAGCTCACATATAAAACACTGAGTTCACTCTGACTTAAGGTTAAAACTTTAATCTAAAACATTTTTTTATATCTAGTGGGTAATCCTATGTTAATAGGATTACCCAGTTTGCATTTATGTGTGTATCATTTCTCCATGTTAAAACATTGCATTAGAAAAATAATTACTTGTTATCTGGTAACTTAGGGAACATATTTTGAGTTATTGGATTATTATGATTTCTGGGAAGTTTCTAAAACAATGTTTTAAAGGTGAGAGTCATACTTAACCCTAAACATAGTTTATATACATCAGAATGTCTCTTTTGCCGTAGTGTTAACTGGAAATTGAAGGTGGCTCTGTATCAAATAGTAACTCCCTTATTATAGCGAGCCTGATGGTGAAAGGGTTACACATGTAAATAAAGATAATTTACAGTTTACTCCAGACATGGGCAAACTACGGCCCGCGGGCCATATACGACACGTTGGGCTTTTTAATCCGGCCTGCCGAGCTCGTCCACGTTATTATTAAATTAAATTTTATTATAAAGACACCACAATCATTTTACCTAGCTGTAATTCCCATCTATCCCCAACAGATGGCGCACCCCTAAGACATTGACCCTTGAGTGTGATGCATTACGGTTACGCTCTACTTCATTTTGTCGCTTTGCACTTTCAGCCCTTCAGCAAAAATGAGCGGACCGAAGAAAAGAAAAGTAGACAGTGAGTGCCGAGTGTTCAATAAAGAGTTGACAACAAAATATTTAACTGAAGTCCAACCAACAGCTGTATGTCGATATGCCGAGAAACAGTTTTTAAAGAATACAACATCAGCCGTCATTTTGCCACAAAACATGCTAACTACGCTAGTAAACAGTCTCCACAAGAACGGGCGGCTACAGCTCAGAGATTGCCGGCTAATTTACAGACTCAGCAAAACCTTTTTCACAGACAAACTGCGATTCAAGAGTCAAGTACTAAGGCAAGTTTTTCCTCCGAAGGCGAATTTTTAAAAGAATGCATGGTTGAGACAGCAGGTCTCTTGTGTAGAGAGCAAAGGCAAATTTGAACAAATCAGTTTACTACGCAGAACTGTGACTCGTTGTGTGGAATTGATTGACTGACTAACTGACCAAGTTAACTGACCAACACCTCAGATCTATCTTGAGAATTGCCATAACAAATATAACGCCAGACATTGATGCACTTGCAAAAAAAGGAGACCAACAACACTGTTCCCACTGAAACTGAACGGGAGTTTATTACTACATTATTAAATTAATAAATTTGTAAAACAATTTTTACAATAAACTAAGCACAATGGTGTTTTGCTGCCTGTTAAAGGCCAAATCTTTCCATGTAATGGTTTTTACATTTAATTTATATTAGTTCACACAAACACACCAATCTGGCCCGGCCCCTCTGTCAAATTTTAGAAACCTTTGTGGCCCATGAGTGAAAAAGTTTGCCCACCCCTGGTTTACCCTGATATTTACTACATAATTTAATTTGATTAATAAAATGTATAAAGTTCAGCTGCTGATGTCTGTGTAGATAAAAACTTTGAATATTACTTTGTGCTTTCTCTCTCTCTCTCTCTCTCTCTCTCTCTCTCTCTCTGTCTCTCTCTCTCTCTCTCTCGTTTCTGAAGACACCACATCATTCTGAATACCAAACAAGAAAGAAAGAAACAAACACTCTGTGTGTCTCTTGGACCGTATACAGAGTTTATAAGTTTTTAAGAAGCCGCATGTCACAGCTTGTTTACATCCATATTGCTCTCTGACCCACAGGAACATTACATTTTAACTATATTTTTATATCTACATGAACTTAAATAACATGTATTTATGCAACAATAGTCATTACAACATGTCTTGAGACATTTACAGAAGGGGACAGAACAGTGGAACTTGGACTGTAACCTTGACACAAAACAGTACAACATGCTCCAGGCTCGAATGTCTTTACATAGCACTTATTAATCCAGACAATAAACTTCACTTTTCTATGTTGAAAAACTGAAATATTGAATCTGAATTTGTGAACACTGAAAAAAATATATTTGATTATTGACCTTATTTTTTAATTTTTTTATTTTTTTGAAAATCTGAATTTTAAAATGTGAATCTCTGAAAATCTCTCTAAAATCTTGAACACAGGCACTTTTAAAAAAAATAGTTAGTGTAATGTTTATTTCTGGCTAGTTCTTATCATCAAGAATGTTTCTGCACTAGAGCTTCAAATCAAATGTGATAAATGTAAATGTAAGAGACTTTTTACTTTTTTTTACACTCCAGGATAACAGTGTTGAAATACAGTACAGAGGCTTTTCTTCCACAGACAGCTCTCTGATCTTCATGCTGGTTTTTCCTTTTTAACAACACATTCAGTCTTCACAAGTAAAACTGGAGACTAAAACCAAGTGTAGACGTTCAGAACTATTTATTATTTAAATGATCAATCTAATACTGTAAGTCACACTTGGGTAATAAGAAACACGTCACATTACATTTATATATTTTCAATATTTTTGCTCATCTAAAAATTGCTTGAATCAAAATGTGTCATGATCTATTTTGTTTAGAATACAAACAAATGTACATATAAATATTTGTAAATAAATACTAAAGTTCTAAACTCTTCTCATATTCATTGTTTGAGCTCAACAACATTTTTTTGTAAGAACATCATCTGCTTTTGCGTTAACTTATGTAATGTATAAACGTAATTATTATTATTATTATTATTATTATTATTATTATTATTGTAAGGGTTAGGGTTAGGGTTAGCTGTATGTGTTAGAGACTGTAGCAGTGAGGAAAAGACATGAGGCAGAGATGGAGGTAGCGTTCAAGATGTTGAGGTTCTCTCTAAGAGTGATGAGGATGGACAGGATCAGGAACGAGCACATCAGGGGACAGCTCAGGTTGGCTGTTTTGGGGACAAGGACAGAGAGACTAGATTGAGATGTTTGGACATGTAAAGAGGAGGGAGATGGTTATATTGGTAGTAGGATGTTGGAGATGGAGCTGCAGGTAAGAGGTCAAGAGGAAGGCAAAAGAGGAGATATATGGATGTGTTAAATAAATACACGTGGGACATGAAGTTAATTGGTGTGAGAGTAGAGGATGCCAAGGATAGGTGGTAGGTAGATAGAGCTAGGTGGAAACAGATGATTCGCTGGGGTGACCCCTAACGGGAACAACCGAAAGTAGAGGTAGTAGAAGAAAGTACATGTTTCTTAAATCTGCATCACTTTTCTTTTTGACTTGTGGCACATTGCTGTTAGTTTCAATTACATATAAAAAAATACTTTGCTGAAAGTGGCTGGGTGATTTCTTAATTTCTTAACCAGCTTAACATATATATATATATATATATATATATATATATATATATATATATATATATATATATATATATATATAACATACTGTATATATTAATAGGTTTTTAGTCATAGACGAGTTTGTACTTCAAAATGTATGCCTTTTAACTGCAAAACAGATTTCAGGGAAACATCAGTACAGTCCCTGCTAAAAAAAAACAGCATTGCTGGTCCAGCATAGGGTATGTTTTGCATGCTGGGACCAGCTTGGGATGGTGGTATGCTGGTCCAGCATTAGGTGCTGGTTGCCGGTGTGCTGGCCGACCAGCCTGGGATGCTGGTGTGCTGGTCAACATATGTTGTCTTTTGGATGCTAGTATAATCCCAGCAAGACCACAACAAAACCCATCACATTTCTTAGTGCATATTCATAGTAAAACCTCATATGTCCAAATTTTGTCAATTTCATATTTTTTCACATATCGATGCTATTGGTCAGTCCCCACGTGGGTCTGTTATTTTTACAAGTTATTAAACAATCTAAAGTCTTGAAAATAGCTTGAGCGCAAATCTCATAACTCCATTGGTCACTTCAACTGTCCACCTCTTTCTCACTCCGTGTGAGAGCTTCACGTCATATTTCTCCTCAAGAAGAGTCGCAACGAATCAACACGTCTTCTGAGGTAAATGTCTTCAAAACACTGGGCACAAAGAAAAAAAATCTTGACCCCCGCTAGTTCTGGTGCTCGTCTGAGGACAGGAATTTAGCGCAAGACAATCCACTGCAACGCGGACTAAACCCTGTGCACTGCAGATAAGGTACGGCGTTTTTTTAATTTTCTGAAGAATAACGGTTTTGGAGATACGAGGATTCCGCCTGACAGCAACGATATCACTCATTTGTTTATATTGTGCAGTGAACGAGTTACGATAAAACAACTACTGCTTTAGTTACATACCTTTAAGCATCAGTATTTGTGCCCTGAAGAAGTCTTGCTTCCATTGTAGCTACCCAATAAACCTGAGTTTAGTCAAACTTGTCATAGTTAAAGTCCTTAATTTTGCTAGTTGAAACAACCGTCATCCAGGTACCTCACATATGCCAACATTCTGATTCCCAGTGATCAGCAGATTCGTCGTGTAGAAGCGGAAGCTTTTTATTTACCCCAAAACAAAATCCTAATTACGGTGGCAAAAACATGATGATCTGGACCACGTGCACTTATACTAATTTCGATAAACACTGTAAGGTATATAATGTAGTCGAAAACATTGCGAGATTTATTTTAGGAAAGTGCAGGAACTACATTTACCTTTGTGAACATAGTTGCTTTAAAGGTTGCATAGCAACGCTGATGTTGGGTAATAATTTTATTACTAATAAAACAGACAAACAAATTAACTACTTCTTAATTGAGACAAATAGATTATATATATATATATATATATATATATATATATATATATATATATATATATATATATATCTTGCAAGAACCATCATTCTGTATAATTTATTTGCTGCTTCCCTCATGGAGCCCGGGAGGTCAACATTTGTTCGTATTACTATATTTAATTTGTGGAGACACTTTAATCCCTAACGAAAGATTTTTAAATGTTTTTATTCTTTGTTATTCAAAGCTTTTTGAGCTTTGTTATCTCAGTTCTTTATTCAAAAGAGGGTGTTTTAATCTAAAAAAGTGTTTTAATCTTATATTAATGTGTTACATAGAAACATACACAAGCAAAAATAAAGGTTGTTCCCATGAAGCTCATTCCAGCAAGATCATACTGGTTATACAGCTACACCAGCCCCGTTTTGCTTGAAAACACCATGACTATTCTGGCCACCCAGCTATACCAGTACTATACCAGCACTGACCAGCATTATACCAGCACTATACCAGCGTGAACCAGTATAAAACAGCCTGGACCAGCATGGAATTCATGATGGTACAGTATATGCTGAATTTTTCAGCAGGGGTATTATATCTGGCTAACCCACGTTAAAATATCACCTTAAGGGATCTTGGGATGCTTTGACAAAACAATTCTGCATGTGTAATTCTGCATGTGCTCGATGGATCTATCTTTCTGAGAGTGTATTTAAAAATGACAATAAAATGATAACCATGAAGAAAATAAAATCATACACAACAAATAATTTTTTTTTACTTATTTTTATTTATTAATATATATATATATATATATATATATATATATATATATATATATATATATATATATATACAGGGAGTGCAGAATTATTAGGCAAATGAGTATTTTCACCACATCATCCTCTTTATGCATGTTGTCTTACTCCAAGCTGTATAGGCTCGAAAGCCTACAACCAATTAAGCATATTAGGTGATGTGCATCTCTGTAATGAGAAGGGGTGTGGTCTAATGACATCTACACCCTATATCAGGTGTGCATAATTATTAGGCAACTTCCTTTCCTTTGGCAAAATGGGTCAAAAGAAGGACTTGACAGGCTCCGAAAAGTCAAAAATAGTGAGATATCTTGCAGAGGGATGCAGCACTCTTAAAATTGCCAAGCTTCTGAAGCGTGATCATCGAACAATCAAGCGTTTCATTCAAAATAGTCAACAGGGTCGCAAGAAGCTTGTGGAAAAACCAAGGCGCAAAATAACTGCCCATGAACTGAGAAAAGTCAAGCGTGCAGCTGCCAAGATGCCACTTGCCACCAGTTTTGCCATATTTCAGAGCTGCAACATCACTGGAGTGCCCAAAAGCACAAGGTGTGCAATACTCAGAGACATGGCCAAGGTAAGAAAGGCTGAAAAACGACCACCACTGAACAAGACACACAAGCTGAAACGTCAAGACTGGGCCAAGAAATATCTGAAGACTGATTTTTCTAAGGTTTTATGGACTGATGAAATGAGAGTGAGTCTTGATGGGCCAGATGGATGGGCTCGTGGCTGGATCGGTAAAGGGCAGAGAGCTCCAGTCCGACTGAGACGCCAGCAAGGTGGAGGTGGAGTACTGGTTTGGGCTGGTATCATCAAAGATGAGCTTGTGGGGCCTTTTCGGGTTGAGGATGGGGTCAAGCTCAACTCCCAGTCCTACTGCCAGTTTCTGGAAGACACCTTCTTCAAGCAGTGGTACAGGAAGAAGTCTGCATCCTTCAAGAAAAACATGATTTTCATGCAGGACAATGCTCCATCACACGCGTCCAAGTACTCCACAGCGTGGCTGGCAAGAAAGGGTCTAAAAGAAGAAAAACTAATGACATGGCCTCCTTGTTCACCTGATCTGAACCCCATAGAGAACCTGTGGTCCATCATCAAATGTGAGATTTACAAGGAGGGAAAACAGTACACCTCTCTGAAGAGTGTCTGGGAGGCTGTGGTTGCTGCTGCACGCAATGTTGACGGTGAACAGATCAAAACACTGACAGAATCCATGGATGGCAGGCTTTTGAGTGTCCTTGCAAAGAAAGGTGGCTATATTGGTCACTGATTTGTTTTTGTTTTGTTTTTGAATGTCAGAAATGTATATTAGTGAATGTTGAGATGTAATATTGGTTTCACTGGTGAAAATAAATAATTGAAATGGGTATATATTTGTTTTTTGTTAAGTTGCCTAATAATTATGCACAGTAATAGTCACCTGCACACACAGATATCCTCCTAAAATAGCTAAAACTACAAACAAACTAAAAACTACTTCCAAAAATATTCAGCTTTGCTATTAATGAGTTTTTTGGGTTCATTGAGAACATGGTTGTTGTTCAATAATAAAATTAATCCTCAAAAATACAACTTCCCTAATAATTCTGCACTCCCTGTATATATATATATATTTTTTTTTTTTTTATTGCTGAAGTTATGGAAGTCTGCCACAGAATCATTTTATAAATTCATCAGTGACGAGGAAAAATATTGTATTATATTTGGTGAGATGCAGTAGGAAGCATTTCAGCCACTTTTCTTGGCACACACAAAGGGATATCGAAGGTCACAAGGAATATCATTCCAGTTTTTATCGGCTACAGATGACAGAAAAAATAAACTGGTAAATGTCATGGTGTTTGAATTAAAACAAAAGCAACACAGCACAAGCTATTAAGATACGTACAGCTGTAAGAATTTTTACTTACTAGCATAATTCATTAAAAAATTGATAAGTCTGAAAGATGAACAGTGGAAATCACAAGGTGTAATAGTTGATTAAACTTTTTTTACCATACACTCAGACGATCCCCTGCTTACCTTCTGACAGTCACTGAGGCCGATGAGTGTTGGATTCTCCGTGGGGTCATAAGTACGGATAAGAGCCTTTATCTTCTGATATTCATTCTCGCTGTGTATTGAGACCAAGTGTGCATCAGATTTCTGACAGAATGTCTAGAAAAACAAACAGAACTGTAACATCATTGCATGTTCTTACCTGCAGTTATTATGCACAATTAAGGAACTGGCAATGTATACATCTCATAAATAAATCTCATTTTAAACTTTATACAGGTACCAAACAGCTATAGTAGATATTGTTCAAGACATAATCATTCATCCATTTTAAAATAAATATATAATTTTCTGTTCTGTCCTGTTACTGTTACTGTTCACAGCCTTTTACTAATATAAGATTTAACTGAGTGTTTAATACCCATTCCACCAGTGATATGCTAATAAATAATCCTTTCACAATTTTTTGAAAAAGAATTAAAATAAACCTCTGCAGAAGCCCAATCCAGTGTGGTGCCATTGTACAAGTAGCAGCGACAAGAATAGGAGGTCCATCCATTTGGGCATTTGTCAGAAAATGCACTCTTTACTGCCTGATCTAGAAAGATATACAATATATATATATATATATACACAGGTACACATTCACATTTACATACATATATGTACATACACACACTGGTCTTAACATGCTGCAGCATTACAATTTTCCTTCACTAGAACCAGTATGACAATGTCCCTGTGCACAAAGCAAGTCTATAAAGACATGGTTTGCCAAAAGTGGAGCAAAAGAACCCAAGTGTCCTCTGTGGACCTTGTGAAGCAAATTATTACATCAGAGGGGGACTAAAACTAGAACAAGATGTTCAAAAAGCATACTTCAGCCATAAAGTATACTTTGCTGGCCATAAAACATTGCATAAAGACATACAGTACTGTGCAAAGCTTTTACACATAAAATCTTTCTGTTAAATCCTTCTGTTTAATGTTGTGATCAGGTCTATGTGGGGGCCAAACCATCACTTACTGTACAAGACCCCTTGTTCTTCTCTAAATGGTTCATAATGACATGATTCTTGCTTTAATCTTTTAGCTTTTGGTCTCAGTATATTCATTTTTGGCTGCTAAAAATGACCTTGCAGCCTTTATTCGTTCAGTTATGGCCTTAAAACATTAACTTGCAGCCTTAAGACTCATTCATCATTCATTTTCTACCGCTTATCTGAACTACCTCGGGTCACGGGGAGCCTGTGCCTATCTCAGACGTCATCGGGCATCAAGGCAGGATACAGCCTGGACGGAGTGCCAACCCATCGCAGGGCGCCTTAAGACTCTGTGGTGATAAAAAAAATAACCACTATGTTACCCCAATGGTTTTGTATATTTATAATTTCTGTAATAGGAAAAAATCAGTTTAAATAAATTAATTAAATAAAAAGAAAGTAAAGTGGTACAAATGAGGTATTCTTAATATCATGTCAATGTCATGATCAGCTTCTAGAAACCAGAAGAAAGAAAAGAGTAATGTAAGTCCTGGTGGTTACAATTACAATTTAGCTGGTTTTCAAGATTTGAATATTTTAATTTTACCTGATGATGGGTTCGCCACAGCTTAAAAGGAAATTGGGGAAAGGTCATCATTTTTGGTCATTTATTTTTTCCATGTTATTTATAGATACAGATGACAAATTTTAATGATGTTCGAAAAGAAAAAAGAAAATAAATTAAAAAGAGAGCGATCTGCCAATCGCACAATAGGAACCAAATTATATATTTAATAATAATATGATATTTTTAAACAACCAAAATTACAGCTGTATTAAAATTTTACATAAAAATATATATATCACATATATATTTGATATATAAAAATATATATCACATTCACTAACAATTTTATTTTTAGTTATATCCTAATATCCTTAATAGAGTTAAGATTCTTACCCAAAGCTGTTCCTGCTGTGGCGAGAATAAGAAGCATCACCACTTTGGTCTGAAGAGCCATAATTCTATGTTTTCACGCACTGGAAGAAAAAAAGCATGATTTGTGTTAATGTAATGAGAATTGTGCATGTTATACCTCACCGCAACTCCACTTACATCTAATCAGAAGGTTTTACTCACTTGATGTAACAAATGAAGGTAAGTGATGATGCTTACTGTATATAGTGATACAGTCAGGAACTTCCTCTTTCCAAAGAAAATTTTTTTTTTTATCTAAATCAAATAAATGATATTTGTACAATGCACACTGTACATGTTCTGTGAAAATGCAAATATAAGGACATGGAAATATTTGAGCCGACATGTAGCGTGTTGTAATGTTTAGATGTGTAATTAATTTAACACATTTAATGTTGGTGTTGGCCCTGGTGTCCCCAGAACCCATTTTAAAATATCGCCTTAGGGGATCTTGGGATGTTTTGTGGAAAATAAACTAAAAGAAATGGGGAAATTGTTATATGACATAAAGAAATTGAATATATCTGATTAAAACTGTAAAGGAAAAGATCTAGAAGGAACCTGAGTCAACCCAAAGAGGAACAGACGCTGTACCTAGACAGTTGGATCAAGACCCATCATCTTGCTGAAAGAAGATTATAGAATTGTTATAAGATTTCTTTCCCATTTTATAGAAAGATAAGTTTCCTTTACCTTTATATGAATTTTCTTTTTCAATTTATAGAATGATAAGTTTCATTTACCTTTATGTGAATTTATGTAACCATTGTGTGATTAAGAAATTATATAATTTTCATTTATATGTTTAGTTATTAAGACAGAGAGTAACAGTGAAAGCTTAAAAGGAAATCACAAGTTTTTGTATCAGCAGCATCTACAAATCCTGATGCACGAGAACAAACACAGACTTACACTTGAAGAGTGTTTCTTGGTTTGTTTTATCTTTATAAGTAGAAGAACTTGGACCAGCACCTTTGTTAGAAGACCGAGGGACTTCGAAGGATACCTGCGTTCAAGGTAAGAGCAACTCTAATTGTTGATCTTGTGTTTTCAATACTAACCTGTGCAGACTAGGACACATCCTTTAGTGGGATTGTGGAAGGGTTTCCTGGGCAATCTGAAAACAAGTGTCACTAGAGGACACGTATGTCAGTATACTGTAATTACTTCAGTCTGCATGTGCTAGTTGGATTTATCTTTCAGAGAGTGTATTTAAAAAAGAGAATAAAATGATAACCATGAGGAAAATAAAATCATACACAACAAATATAAACATATATAGTTCAAGTTCAAGTTTCAAGTTTTGCTTTATTATCAATCTTCCACATGTATAGTACATACAGAGAATTGAAATTGTGTTACTCTCAGTCCCAAGGTGCATACAGATAATATTACAATAGATATTAAATATAGCAGGCATATTACAGATAAAGTGCAAGTGCAAATGAGCAGAGAAATGTTACACAAAGTGACTGGTGCATGCCATCGTATGTTAGTGGGAGGGGGAGTGGAAGGACCTGTGGATGTGGGGTCTGGAGGGGTGGGGTAGGTTCATAGATCTATGGTGCCTGTGGCAGAAAAGGGAAGGGGGGGCATGTTCAAGAGCAAGATCAGCTTCCTGACAGCCTGATGAATGAAGCTGTTTTTCAGTCTGTTGGCCCTGGCCCGGAGACTCAGCAGTCTCCTCCCTGATGGCAGCATACTGAAGAAGCTGTGTGATGGGTGGGTGGGATCACCTGCAATGCAGAGGGCTTTGCGGGTGAGACTGGTCTCGTAAAAATATCCTGGAGGGAGGGGAGAGAGACACCAATAATCTTCTCAGCTGCTCTCACTATGCACTGTCGCGTCTACCGGCAGGAAGCCTTGCAGGCACCATACCACACAGTAATGCAGCTCGATAGAATACTCAGTTGTACCGTTGATGGTCAGAGGAGCATGCTGAGTGTGCACTCTTCTGACGTCCACAACTATCTCCTTCGTCTTCTCCACATTCAGAGAGAGATTGTTGTCACTGCACCACCCAGCCAGGCATCTCACCTCGCTCCTGTAGTTTGTCTCATCTTCGTTGCCAATGAGACCCACCACAGTCGTGTCATCCGCAAACTTAATGAAGAGGTTGGAGTTGTGTGATGGTGTGCAGTCGTGGGTCAGCAAAGTGAAGAGAACAGGGCTCAGCACACATCCTTGGGGGGTCCCAGTGTTCAGTGTGATGGTGCTGGATGTGTTGCTGCCGACCCGTACTGCCTGAGGTCTTCCAGTCAGAAAGTCCAACAGCCAGTTGTACAGAGAAGTGTTGAGCCTCAGCTGGAGCAGTTTGTGAATGAGCTGTTGAGGGATGAACTAAAGTCTATGAACAGCATTCTGACGTATGAGTCCTTTTTGTCTACATGAGTGAGTGCTGAGTGGAGGGCAGTTGAGATGGCATCATCAGTCAAACGGTTGGACCGATATGCAAACTGGAAGGGGTCCAGGGAGGGGGGGAGGGCAGACTTGATGCGGTGCATGACTAGCCATTCAAAGCACTTCATGATGATGGGGGTAAGTGCAACAGGACGGTAGTCATTGAAGCATGATGGAGACGGCTTCTTCGGGACTGGGATGATGGTTTGAAGCATGTGGGAACAACAGCCTGACTGAGTGAGATGTTAAAAATGCCTGTAAAGAAATCATTGTGTTCCACTGCACAGTCTCTTAGTACACCTCCAGGAGTGTTGTCAGGACCTGTGGCTTTGCGTACATTGATCCTGCTGAAGGATCTCCTCACGCTATCCGGGTCAGCATCATCACTTGGTCACAGGGAGGAGGTGGAGTTTTCTGAGCAGTGGTGTTGTTTTGCTTCTCAAAGCGAGCAAAGAAGGCGTTCCGCTCGTTCAGCGGAGAGATGTTGCTGTCACAGGTCCGTGGTGGGGGCTTGTAGACCGTAATGGTCTGTATCCCCTGCCACAACCTCCGAGTGTCTCTGCTGTCGCTGAATTGATGGGCTATCCTCCTGGAGTACTGCCTCTTAGCCTTTCTGATGCCACGGGATAGGTTGGCCCTGGCTGTCCTCAGGCCCACCTCTTCTCCAGCTCTGAAGGCAGCATTCCACGTCTTCAGGAGTCTGTAGACCTCCCCTGTCATCCATGGCTTCTGCTTGGCCCGGACAGTGATAGTCTTTGTGACTGTTACATCATCAATGCACTTGGTGATGTAGGCAGTGACAGTTTCTGAATACTCTTGGAGGTCTGTGGTATTATTGTATGTGGCAGCCTGCTTAAACATATTCCAGTCGGTGGTGTCAAAACAGTCTTGAAGAGCCTCCGACGACCCCTCAGGCCACACTTGAATTTGTTTCTGAACTGGTTTGGTGACTTTAATGAGTGGTCTGTATGCAGACATTAGCATAACAGTGATATGGTCTGATGCACTAAGGTGGGGGAGGGGGATAAGATTTAACACACTGTTTAATACCCATTCCACCAGTGATATGCTAATAAACAATCCTTTCACATTTTTTTTTACCTTTGTGTAAATAGAGCAAAAGTAAATACAGTTGGAAAAAATTTAAATAAACCTCTGCAGAAACCCAATCCAGTCTGGCGCCATTGTACAAGTAGCAGCGACCAGAATAGGAGGTCCATCCATTTGGGCATTTGTCAGAACATGCACTCTTTACTGCCTGATCTAGAAAGATATACAATATTTTATATATATATATATATATATATATATATATATATATATATATATATATATATATATATATATATATATATATACATCGTTGCTGTCGGCCAAAAACCTTGTATGTCCAAATTTCATATTTTTTCACATATTGATGCTATTGGTCAGTCCCCACGTAGGTCTGTTATTTTTACAAGTTATTAACCAGTCTAAAGTCTTGAAAATAGCTTGAGCGCAAATCTCTTAACTCCATTGGACACTTCAACTGTCTGAGAAATCTCATAACTCCACCTCTTCTTCAGTCCGTGGGAGAGCTTCGCGGAATATTTCTCCGATGGAGAGAGTGTAGAGAGAGAGGAAGAAACAGTGGTGGAGGATACAGTGGTGCAGGATATAGTGCATAATATAATATTTGCATGGAGTTTGCATGTTCTCCCCGTATAAATAACCTACAATAAATAACGTATATAACCTACAGTATATTGTAAGTCTCATATCTATACAGTAGATAGGCTAAGGGCAGGGCACACACACACACACACACACTCTCATTCACTCACGCAATCACACACTATGGACAATTTTCCAGAGATGCCAATCAACCTACCATTTGGACATATTATTGGGAGAGACCATGTTTACTCACTGTGCCAAAGACAAAGGAAATCGGTCTTGAGCTCAGAAAGAAGATAGTGGAGGCTCATGATAAGGGGGAAGGCTATACTGCCATTTCCAAGCGTTTCACAGTGTCTAGAACCGCCGTACATTGCATCATTGCCAAGTACAAGGAGACAAATTCTGTAAGAAACAAACCTCGGTGTGGTCGTAAGCGCAAGATTTCAAGAACCCTGGAGCGGAAAATAGTCAGAGATATCAGCAAGATGCCCCAGACATCTGCCAAGATGATTGTTGCTGACCTGGCCTCTTCTGGAGTTGATGTTTCAGGGAACACAGTTGTAAGGGCTCTTCATCGTGGTGGGCTTCAGGGCCATTGTCCCAGAAGAACCCCTTTACTCAAACAGCGGCACATCACAGCCAGACTGAGGTTTGCTCGTGAACATTTGTAAGGTAAAGATGAGTTAAACCCGTTATACAAATAAAGTGAATTGAAATAGTTTTTTTTGTAAATATTTGAATAGCAATAATTTACTATGAATAAATTATTTAATGCTGCTTGAGTACTTTGAATTTGTGTTGAATGTTTCCCGCAGACGTTAAATCTACACTAACTCTCATCTATCAAAGTATCTACAGTGAGTTCTGTTTCTCATTGATGCATTAAACTATGAAGAGTTGTTCACTACTTATTCTAAACAAAATGTTAAATCACTGCAAACAAATACAAATAAAAGATCAAACTGCTTTTGGAAAAAAAACAAAGAAACTGACTATCAGGGGCAGGATTACTAGGTTTGATGGGTAAATGTGACAGTTTTTTTACATATCAGATATACTTGTTGTAATAAAAACACAACAACCACAATTATTAAGAGATTAATTATGTCCAAAAAATATGGATAACTTGGGTTTGAAAATTTGTACCTGGAACAATAAACTTTGGGGTAAACAGACTAAGGTGGAGATGTTTAGTCAGCCATCCCACATGGTGTTGGAGTAATAATGGCTTGTTTTGCAGCCTTCGGATCTGGAAAACTATTTTTCAGCAAGGGATTTTTACCGAAATATTTTTGAGACAAATCTCATGCCATCAGTCCAGCACCTCAAGCTGGGCCAAAATTGGGTCACAAAATGTATGTGTTTCCGAACACACCAGCCAAGTGATATCTGAATACCCAAAGAAGAAAAAAAATCAAAGTATTAGAATAGCCAGTGAAAAGTCCAGACCACAATCCTACTGAGATGTTGTGGCAGGATCTTTTGTTAAACAAATGCCTTCAAATACTACAAATACTTCCCAAGTTATTGTTGCTAAAATTACTTGTACATGTTATAAAATTACAGTGTTTACTTATTTTTCCCATCTAGTTTCTAAATGTTACTTTTTGGGTGGAAATAAATCTCTTCTGATTTTATTCCCACTTTATTTATTTATAAAAGCTGATGAGGAACACCCTGTTGTTATCTCTGCCTCTGCCACAGTGCCCTAGAACTTGTAAGTGCAATATGATAATCATTAACTATATAATTCAGATTATTTTATTTTGGTAGTGGTGGTGATAGAGGCTTGATTACTATATAAGCACCACCACTTCACCCATGTTTTATATCAAGCAAGAAGAATCTCCTGATTTGATGTAAGTTTAATAGTATTTTTAAGCAGTTACCTGTTCCAGCTTTATTTAATGAATGTAATTAATGAATGGAGGTTTTTCTATTTGTGCATGAAAACTAGAGTTATGGCTCGTCGGACTGAAGTGCTATTACTTCTTATTCTCACCATCGCTGCAACAGCTTTTGGTAACTAAGATCAATAGACTTAAAGCTTTCATATCAGTCCACATGATCCACGAGTAGTGATAATGGTCTTATATATTCATTATATTTTATCTAATAGCTGTTAATAAAAATATGAGAATAGCAATAGCATTTGCTAGTGACTCGTTTTTAAATGTCGCAACCTTACATTTTAGATATTCAAATTAACATCGATACATGAATGTGCTAAAAATAATGTTTTTCTCTTTGTAAGCTGATGTGGAGAAACCTCTTTCAGGTAATGATCAAATTAAAGCCTTGATAATAAACAGTAAAAGGGTCATTATAGCAACCAGCACTAACATCTTTCATCATCTAATATCTCTTTTTCTCTCTTATTCTGTGTTCTAGTGGATTTTTTTGATCAGCTAGTACAAGGTACTTATAAACATGCACAAAACAATAAGAATTTTTCATTAAAGTTACATATCTTAGCTTGTTGGAAGCTGGGGTCCGACAGGGGTTAAGGGCCTGTTCAACCCTGTTAGTTTTTATAATAACAGTTATAAGCTACTGTCTTTTTGTGTTTTTTCTTCTTAGATACCATAAACAGTATGTAATGACAGGTTGTGAGACTGAGGATCCATGTGCACGCTTTTAATACAAGCTCGAGGAACAGTACAGACAGGCGTAGGTCAGAATCGGCAAACACAATATCAAAGGTAATGACAGGAGCGGTGGCTTGTGGGAGATGTAGTTCGGGAGTCATTAGAACTCGGGTGAAGGTTCCCTCTGGTGGCGGTCAGGAGACGAGGCAGGTGCTTCATTCATAACACAGTAAAGAACGGGAGACATGCCCGGGATACTGTCCATTTGATTGGGTGATCATTAATTTAATGGCTGTTGCTTCAGTTGTCATGGCATCAAAATGGACTGCGTTTCTGCTGAGGTTCAATTCATTTCAGGTCAACTGTATTAATATTTAGTGCTATTTAGCTGGAATATATTAAATTTACAGAATTGATGAATCACACATTTATTTAGAATTCATTTTTATATTCCTTTTATTTATTTTTATAGAATTTATTTGCAGTGTGTTTTTTTCAGATATTCTATATACGATCTTAAAAGATTAATTCTGAAAACATTGAATATACATAACAATAACACTAACATTAGGATTGAATTGAGGTTTTACAAAAATTTTGATTGAAAAGTAATCCATTAATGAATCCAATCAGGGCCGGCCCTGGCCTAGGCAAGATTTCACCTGGTGCCCCTGGAATCACAGACAATTGTGTTCTGATCATTTTGTTCATAAACTTACACAGAAACAAACTGCACAGCTTTGTCCTGTTTTTCTTTATTTTGAAAAGATTTTGGAAACACACACAAACTATATAAAAAAAACTATATTACGGAGACCTTGCTTTCCTTGCCTTTCTTACAGCATATGTAATGTTCCAAAAATTATAAATAAGAGCATTGCACAAAAAATAAATAACTATACACAAACTTGAATGCACTATATGCAAAAGCTATAGCAAATGTTCTACAGCCTTACTCGCCTTGCCTTTCTAGCAGCAAAGTCATCTATGACATCATCATAAGACAGCTGGTGTGAGACCACATGATTTATGCTAATGACTGAAAGTCCACTGAGACGTTCTTGAGCAATTGTAGATCTCAGGTAGTTTTTAATCAGTTTGAGCTTAGAGAAGCTCGTTTCAGCGGCAGCGACTGTCACAGGTAGAGTGGCAGAGATTCTCAGAGCGACCCACATATTGGGGTAAATTTCCATCAGCTTCTTCTCATGCAGGAAAGTCAGAAGCTCAATGTTTGTCATATTTTTTGATGGCAGGTGTGGAAAGTTCATTCATTCATTCATCTTCTACCGCTTATCCGAACTACCTCGGGTCACGGGGAGCCTGTGCATCTCAGGCGTCATCGGGCATCAAGGCAGGATACACCCTGGACGGAGTGCCAATCCATCGCAGGGCACACACACACACTCTCATTCACTCACGCAATCACGTTCGCACGTAGCACGTTCGCCTCACACCTCCAGGGTCGGGGTTCGATTCCCGCCTCCACCTTGTGTGTGTGGAGTTTGCATGTTCTCCCCGTGCCTCGGGGGTTTCCTCCGGGTACTCCGGTTTCCTCCCCCAGTCCAAAGACATGCATGGTAGGTTGATTGGCATCTCTGGAAAATTGTCCCTAGTGTGTGAATGAGTGTGTGTGTGTGTGTGTGTGTGTGTGTGTGTGTGTGTGTGTGTGTGTGTGTGTGTGCGTGTGTGTGCCCTGCGATGGGTTGGCACTCCGTCCAGGGTGTATCCTGCCTTGATGCCCGATGACGCCTGAGATAGGCACAGGCTCCCCGTGACCCGAGGTAGTTAGGATAAGCGGTAGAAGATGAGTGAATGAATGAATGTTTTTCAATATATGGCATGGCAGCAATTTCCTACTAACTACACTTTATGACATGTTATAACCATGAAACAGAGGAGAAACGTAAATCCTTTATTTAAATAGAATTTTAATGTTGCTATTTTTAATAAACCCATATATATATATATATATATATATATATATATATATATATATAACATTTCTAATTTAGCCAATTCAAATAAAAATACCATAAAATACAAGTTGAACTAATTATGTCATAAGCTAATTTAAATTAGCGAACGTTACTAGCATCGTCGAACTAACTTAATGCAACATAGATAAACTGATCATACATCATGATGTCATTACCTACCACTGTCTTTTTCACGTTTTTCTTCCTCTTCTCTTCTTTTTTTTCTTCCCTGGGCATCAGATGGCTTCGGTCTTATTGACATAATTATAACGTAGTTATCAGTGTCAGTGAATTCGGCCATCCATCACTCACATTCACACACAGGTAACTGATGTCTTTTTTCAGCAGGGCGGGGAGATTGATGCGTCACTCACTCAGTCGGACCGGGATTCGGGAAGCAATGTTGTAGTTTTGTCTTTGTGGGACGATCGCTTTTTTAATCCATAATATTTAAGTTGTATTGGTAATAAAATATATATACATATATATTAATAAAATAAAAAAATATATATATATATATATATATAATATAATAATTTGGGCGCCCCTAGTGGTGGGCGGCACCCTTAGCATTTGCCTATTCTGCCTATGTGCAGGGCCGGCCCTGAGTTTACGTCATAAATCTCCACATATTTTTCTCTCTCTCCCTCTCTCTCTCTAATTATTAAATTATTTATTTTTCAATTCATTCATTTATTACTTTCTAAAAACGCGTAAGCGAGCATATGTAATACTACGCATGATTAATGGTTCTGTTATACGGGGGGGTTTATTCTATTTTCACTGCTCTCTCCGCTCTGACCACGCATGCGCACGGACGGGCGCGTGGATTCTTACCCAGAACAGAACCATAACGCCAACACTAACTGTATGTGTATCATCTAATAAATTCTCTTTTGACAAAGTGGTCCTGACAGAACTGAAATTCTCTTAACTGAACTGCTACAATTTTTGTTTTCTTTACATTAATTTTGCTTAATTTTCTTCATCGCTTTTCTCTTCACTTGTTTTTGCCTTGTTTGTCACTCTTTCCTCACTAACATCTGCCGGTCGTTTTAATAAAAACCTGTCCGGTCGGTATATTGGATCCGGTGTAGTCGCACAAGTTCAAATTTTTTAACGGATCCGAAAATTACGGATCCGCAGATGTTCGGCACCTCACACAGCGCCTTTGTGACTCTCCATAGGAAATGAATGGCTTCTGATTTATCGGCCGTCGTTTGTCGTGTGCAGAGGAAAGGCGGCTTTAACCGAGTGAGACGCGGGAAGCTGAGGTGGGGAAACACACGTGGTTGTTGGGGATCTTTGTTTCGGCGGCCGCAGCAGCTCGGATGCTCGTATCTCAAAAATTTGCTCGTATATCAAGCCAAAAATTTGGTCGAATCACAGCTCGTATCTCAAAAAAATCGTATGTCAGAGCACTCGTATCTCGAGGCATCACTGTACTTTCAAGATATATTTTAACTTGATCTTATTTGTTATCTTCATTCGATTATTTATTGTTTGGATTTTGTTTTCCCTTAATAATAAAAACCTTCATTTAAAAACTGCATGTTGTGTTTACTTGTGTTATCTTTGACTGATATTTAAATTTGTTTGATGATCTTATCATGATCATCTTATCATGATCATTAAAGTGTCACAAATGTGCAAAAAAATAAAAAATCAGGAAGGGGGCCAACACTTTTTCACACCACTGTATATGTAAAAAGATTACATCTCTTCTATGATAAGTAGAAAGTCATATTTCCTAATAAAAATCTCACTGTACACAAATGAAGTGTAATTTGTGATATCCTGCTCAATAAAGCTAAGAATCTTACCAAAGGCTGTTGCTGCTGTGGCGAGAATAGCCATGTTGAATTTAACAAATTTTATAAAATCTTTAACAAAATGTTATACACTGCTCAAGTTCAAGTTCAACTTTATTTGTATAGCACATTTACAAACAGTCACATGGCTGACCAAAGTGCTTCACAGTGCGACATTGGACATACACTTAAGAATACACACATGCACAAAGTAGTTCAAGAAACAAAAATGAGAAGTATTTATATATTTATATATATTTATTAATAATAATAAATGTAAATAAATATATATATATATATATATATATATATATATATATATATATATATATATATATATATATATATATATATATATATAAATAAATAATAAATAAAATAACCAGTTTAAAAGAAGGTGAAATAAATATAAACCATAAACCAGATATAAACAGACATAAACCCCTGGGCAATCATGAAAAGGCTAGAGAAAATATGTGGGTCTTTAGCATGGACTTAAAACTAGAAATGGTGGGTGCCGTCCTAATCTCTAGTGGCAGGAAGTGCCATAGTCTAGGACCGGCCACAGAAAAAGCACGCTCTCCTCTGCGCTTGAGCCGTACACGAGGGACCACCAACATGGCCTGGTCAGATGAGCGAAGACTTCTAATAGGAGAGTAGGGATGAAGAAGTTCAGATAAGTAGAGTAGAATAGAGTTTGAATGGGTTACACAGTTATTGTGCTTCCATTCATCTATTTTCTGTAGCACTTTCACAGGGAACCCTGAGCCTCTCCCATGGTGGAGGACACTCTGGATGGGATGCTAACAAATCACACAACATAGTTATTGTACTTTCATAATTTTCATCAAATTAAAATAGAAAACTAAGGTTCATATTCATACAATGTTTAGTTTTGCAGCATTGAAAATGTATCACATTAAATTTGAGTTTTGTGTATTGTTTTACTCTTATTTCCATCTCCTAGTTATTGAATACAATTATTAGACCTTTATGTCAGAACTGTTTACTAGTTTGCAATTTAGGCCAAAAAATGAACCCCAAACCACAAGAGTTGCAAAAGTTTGTTGGTTAATGTATCATGCTTTGTAATCCATGAGTGGCAAAAAAAAAACACTTATCATAGATAAAAAACTGAACAGATGATTCCTGTGATACAGACATCTGAAACAAACTGCTGTTTAAAGATGACAAAGCCTAACTGAAATAAGATTCACAGATAGCAGGAAACGAAGAGACCAGAGGTTGGTGATATGCAAAAATATTGTTATTTCCTGTTGCTTTACAACCTGCGTTTCAAATTTCTCCTTATTTGGATTTTTTCTAATAGACCTAAAACAGTCCGAATCTGAAGTTAAATGAAAAATACCTTGAAAGAGTGAAAAATTATAACTAATCAAATGACCTAACAGTTCCAAAGGGCAAGTACAAAAGGGCAAGATACACAAAAAAACAGGTGATGCATTCAAAATAACCTGAACATGTGTCAGGCCCCCGGATGCGGTGGGACGGAGACAGACCCGTAGGCAGGATAGCTTCAAATGATAAGGGTTTAATACAGTAGGGAAACAAACAGACATCCACACGACACGGGGAACTAACGTTACTTAACTAAACTAAATACACTAATGAATCCGCGCTGCCATTGGCAACGCGGCTCACATATATACACACACAGACAATCACAGAATGGGCAACAGGTGAGGAGGCAGGGAAGAGCAGACAAAGGCGGGGCAGACACGTGACAATAATAAAAACATTCGCACGTGTCCAAAGGTCCGCGCTAATCCCTGACAACATGCGAAAGTAATGAAACACATCAGCAAGCAAGTTGAGTCAGCATACAGAGAGGAGGTGCAACAGCTAACTGCCTGATCAGACTCCTTAGTAACTAAACTGTACTGTACTGAGCACAACATACACACACACATCAACTGTATGGACTGTACAGACCTACACCAAATACACACTCTTTCAATATACATCCATCAACCTTTTAATATACTGTTTGGACACACTCTTTGCACATGCTGTCTCCCATGTCAGTTAATTGCTGTTTTGCACAATACTTTACATTACCTCATGCAACTGCTGCTATAATACTGTATTCATTCCAGTATTTCTGCGCAAGCAACACTCCCCGACACTGTTTTTGTTCATTTTCTTTTGTGTATTGAATTTTTTGTAATGCCTTATATTATTTTTGTTTGCACTGGTTTTTGTCCTGCACTGTTTGCACCAGGTTGCACAGATGCACTTTATGTATCTGTGACTAACTTACTAAGTCTTTACCTCTGTCTTTGCTTTTATGTAGCACCCTGGTCCTGGAGAAACGTTGTCTCATTTCACTGTGTACTGCAACAGCTATATATGGTTGAAATGACAATAAAAATTTCTTGACTTCTTGACTCTTGGACACTGTTGGAGCTGCAGGTATCTACAGCAGAGATGGTGGTGTCTGTCCATAAGACCACTTTAAGCCATACGCTCCTCACAGAGTGGGGCTTTATGGATGGTGGTCAGAAAAAAAGAAACAAATCCAAACAGCATGTGGAAGACATTCTCTCTGGTTCTCTGGACATTTTGGCCATCATGGGAAATATTATATGTGGTAAAATCCAACACTTTCCATCACCTTGAGAGTATCATACCCACAATAAAGCATGTGGTGGCAACATCATTGCATGGGATGCGTTTCAGTGGCAGGGACTGAAAAATGCTCAGGATTGAAAGCTGGATGGAACTAAATACAAGCCAATTTCTGATTCCAAAAATCTGTGTCAGTCTTTCAGAGATTTAATACTGGGTTGGTGGTTCATCTTCTAGCAGGGCAATGAGCATAAACATACTACTAAAGCTACATTTGAGTGATTTTAGGTAAATTGAGAATTTGTGGCATGAAGATTGTTGTCCACCAACACAACCCATCTAACTATATGGAGCTGGAAGAGTTTTCCCTTAAAGAATGGGCAAATCTCCCAGTTTTATTGTTTTTTAATGCTGTCAAAAAAAAACATAATGCTGTTTTTTTAATGCTGTTAAATATTTTGCAGCTTCAAAATGCTAGGCATGTTGTGTAAATTATATTTTAAACAGCCCCCAAAATCACTTTGAATGCAACGTTGTAATGCAACAAAACAGGAAAAACACCAAGGGGGATAAATATATTTGTGAGGCAATGCAACAGTATGCTGTGTAGATAGGGACATGAAGGGACCTCTGTGCCATGCAATAGAATGTAGAAACAAGTATATGATGAATTTATGTGCAATTTTTTGTAAGCAATAATGAAGAAGCAAATTTATTGTGTGTAAAAAAGTTGTGAGACATTGGGTGATGACACAATCAACAAGAAAATAAAACATGGTGAACAAAATTCACACAAACTCTCACTGACCCATGTGTTTTCAGAACCAAAACCAGTCACTCTGGAACCCCACAATTAGTCCCATATAGACCATGGCCTTGAGCTCATCCAGAGCACCCGTCTGTTACACCAAATTCAAGACACAATCAACAAAGATGGGTACAGAGAATCTAATGCAGGGAAAACCATTCATCAGCTTCAAGAATAAAAAAATAAGGCTGCAATTTGCAGGAACATGAACAAAATGACAGCAGTTTCATGTAATATACAGTTAAATTCTTGCATTTGTAACTGTGGCCTAAGTGTCCAAATATATTTGGGGGCAACTGCACAGTTGTAGTTTTGTCTAAATATACTTTCATCCTTAATCCATGTCTGAATTTACAGCCACAATAACATTAAATGTGTTAAATTAATTACATGTCCAAACATTACAACATACTACATCGTCTCAAATTTTCCATGTCCTTATCTTTGCATCTTCACAGAACATTGTGCAATTATCATTTATTCGTTTTAGGCAAAAAAAAATTTTCTTTGGAAAGAGGAAGTTCCTGACTGTATCACTATATACAGTAAGCATCATCACTTACCTTCATTTGTTACATCAAGTGAGTAAAACCTTCTGATTAGATGTAAGTGGAGTTGCGGTGAGGTATAACATGCACAATTCTCATTACATTAACACAAATCATGCTTTTTTTCTTCCAGTGCGTGAAAACATAGAATTATGGCTCTTCAGACCAAAGTGGTGATGCTTCTTATTCTCGCCACAGCAGGAACAGCTTTGGGTAAGAATCTTAACTCTATTAAGGATATTAGGATATAACTAAAAATAAAATTGTTAGTGAATGTGATTTACATTTTATGTAAAATTTTAATACAGCTGTAATTTTGGTTGTTTGAAAATATCATATTATTATTAAATATATAATTTGGTTCCTATTGTGCGATTGGCAGATCGCTCTCTTTTTAATTAATTTTCTTTTTTTCTTTTCGAACATCATTAAAATTTGTCATCTGTATCTATAAATAACATCGAAAAAATAATTGTCCAAAAATAATGACCTTTCCCCAATTTCCTTTTAAGCTGTGGCGAACACATCATAAGGTAAAATTAAAATATTAAAATCTTGAAAAGCAGCTAAATTGTAATTGTAATCACCAGGACTTACATTACTCTTTTCTTTCTTCTGGTTTCTAGAGGTCCACTTTTGGCAAACCATGGGTCTCATTTATAAAGCGTGCATACGCACAAAACGGGGCTGGAAACGTGCGTACGCGAGTTTTCGCGCAAAGGTTGTGATCTATAAAAAACAAACTTGACGGGAAAATGTGCGCACCTTTAAGCAAACTTTGAGACGTGCGTACACACATTCTGGAGACAAAGGGAATTGGCGACACAGATGGTGAGGTCGTGAACTGAAGTTAGATTGTAGAAAATACATGTGAGAAGAACGATTATAAGAATTAATGACATTTAATTTTCACTCCATTTCATACGTTATATCCACATTATCATGAGGATTAAATCCAACAGTGTTATTTGTGCCGATTGTTTTAGGCTATATACATCTAGTAAAATCCAAACGTAATTCAAAATGTATTAAAAATAAAACAATAATAATAATCAGCGCTACTCCGTCCAGGGTGTATCCTGCCTTGATGCCCAATGACGCCTGAGGATAGACACAGGCTCCCCGTGACCCGAGTAGTTCGGATAAGCGGTAGAAGATGAATGAATGAATGAATGAATGAATGAATGAATGAATAATCAGCGCTGCCCTACAGTCACATTGTCCACAACGGGAGCGCAGGAGGAGACGGTGCGACTACATGTGATACAGAATAGCATGAAATACCCTTTTATTAGAGAACTGCAGAACACAGTGTAAAAACGAAATATTTTCCTTAATGTACATATAGCTATCATAAAACGTCAAAGTCTGCAAATACAGTCATGAAGCACAATCGCTACTCATCATCGGTCCTAACTATTACGGTGTTCATTACAAAACCGTCATGAAGAAGCATGTGTTCACTGTAACATTTTCGGCTTAAATTTTCGCCCACAAATTAATTCTGTGATTTTGTCAAGGTGTTAACGATCAGTCTAATTGCTAGAAACATATAAATCCTCCGGTGACCCGGGTATGTAATGCTTCATGATGGCACTGCTGGCACTGTTGGAGGATTACGCCAATGGCAGAATAAGGAGAGAACAAGTTTTCAGGGACCATGATGATTTCCTGGCCCATTATGATGACTGGCTAATAAGCTGATTTAGATTCCCTAGAGCTGTGCTCTTGGATCTATGAGCTGATATGGGTCCAGTATTAGAGAGGGCAACATGCCAGAACCATGCCATCCCAGTCCAAATACAAGTCCTCACCACTCTGGGGTTCTTGGCAACCGGCTGTTTCCAGCGGGAATTGGCAGACAGGTAAATTATTTATATAAAAAAAAACTATAAGTAATCCTCAAATTTGTCTCTAAGACCTTTTTGTATATGAAATAATTCTATTGGAATCTATCATTTCACCCTATAGGTCTGGTATATCACAGCCGTCCCTGAGTGCCATAATATCTGTCGTTTTGAATGGTATACTTAATATGGGTAGTCGATACATCAGGTTCCCTACACTGTGTGAGAACAGGCCGAAATTAAAATGCAGTTTGCAGCAATGTCTGGTTTCCCAAATGTAATCGGCGCAATTGACTGCGCTCATGTTGCTGTAAGTTCACATCTGAAAATGAATTTGCTTATGTTAATAGAAAGCATGTGCATTCTATTAATGTGCAAATCATATGTGACTCCAACATGACCCTCACAAACATTGTGGCACGCAGGCCTGGTTCAACACATGATTCCTTTATCTTGACACATAACAGTGTAGGGAACAGACTAAATGCAGTACGTGATGAGTGGCTTCTTGGTGAGTTTAACAATATAAAAAAGTAGAAACTGTAACAATTTTGTTTTTAATATAATTATAACAATGTTGCTTTTAATATAATTATAACCTGCAGGTGACAGTAACTACCCCCCTGAGTCGCTGGCTCCTCAACCCGTTTTTAAACCCGCAGAGCGCAGAGGAAACTCATTATAACAAGGTCCACTCTCGTGCCCGCGCAGTGATTTGCATTGACTATTTATGGTTAAAAATGGGCGTGTACAGGGCGGGATTTGAGGCTGGTTCACGTACGCACATCTGCGGGTGATCTGTGATTTATAAAGGGAACATTGCTTACAGGAGTGCGTACGCACGGTTTTATAAATCGGAATTTTTTTTGGCGTACGCCATTTTTGGCTTTTGGGCGTACGTAAACTTTTAGTAGGGATCCTACACACAGTTTTATAAATGAGACCCCATGTCTTTATAGATTTGCTTTGTGCACAGGGACATTGTCATACTGGTTCTAGTGAAGGAAAATTGTAATGCTGCAGCATGTCAAGACAAGTGTGTGTATGTACATATATGTATGTATGTAAATTTGAATGTGTACCTATGTGTGTGTGTGTGTGTGTGTGTGTGTGTGTGTGTGTGTGTGTGTATCTTTCTAGATCAGGCAGAAATGAGTGCATTTTCTGACAAATGCCCAATTGGATGGTCATACTATTCTGGTCGCTGCTACGTATACAATTGCGCCAGACTGGATTGGGCTTCTGCAGAGGTTTATTTTAATTCTTTTCAACTGTATTTACATTTGCTATATTTACACAAAGGTCGAAAAAAAAAAAAAAGTGAAAGGATTATTTATTAGCATATCACTGGTGGAATGGGTATTAAACACTCAGTTAAATCTTATATTAGTAAAAGGCTGTGAACAGTAACACAGTAACAGGACAGAAAATGAAATATTTATTTTAAAATGGATGAATGATTATGTCTTGAACAATATCTACTATAGCTGTTTGGTACCTGTATAAAGTTTAAAATGAGATTTATTTATGAGATTTATACATTGCCAGTTCCTTAATTGTGCATAATAACTGCAGGTAAGAACATGCAATGATGTTACAGTTCTGTTTGTTTTTCTAGACATTCTGTCAAAAATTTGATGCACACTTGGTCTCAATACACAGCGAGAATGAATATCAGCAGATAAAGGCTCTTATCCGTACTCATGACCCCACGGAGAATCCAACACTCATCGGCCTCAGTGACTGTCAGAAGGTAAGCAGGGGATCACCTGTCTGTATGGTGCATAATTTATACATGGACTTAAACATGGAAAAAAAAAAACTTAATCAACTATAAAACCTTGTGATTTCCACTGTTCATCTTTCAGAATAATACATTTTTCTGGTCTGATGGCACCAAATTGACTTTCACCAAGTGGAATCCAGGACAACCAGATAATAAAAATAGCATTGAGTGTTGTGTGCAAATGAATTATGCTAGTAAGTAAAAATTCTTACAGCTGTACGTATCTTAATAGCTTGTGCTGTGTTGCTTTTGTTTTAATTCAAATACCATGACATTTACCAGTTTATTTTTTTCTGTTATCTGTAGACTATAAAAACTGGAACGATTTTCCTTGTTACATTCAACATCCCTTTGTGTGTGCCAAGAAAAGTGGCTGAAACGCTTCCTACTGCATCTCACCAAATATAATACAATATTTTTCCTCGTCACTGATGAATTTATAAAATGATTCTGTGGCAGACTTCCATAACTTTAGCATTAAAAAAATAATAAAAAGTTATTTGTTGTGTGATTTTATTTTCTTCATGGTTATCATTTTATTGTTATATGTTTTTACATACACTCTCAGAAAGATAGATCAATCTTGTCAAAACATCCCAAGATCCCTTAAGGCGATATTTTAAAATGGGTTCTGGGGACACCAGGGGTCTGAGAGGTATAATATTTAATAATAGTTTTATAGCCAGACATAATACTGTACTGAAGTTCCCCTGAAATCTGTTTTGTGGTAAAAGGCATAAATTTTGAGGTCTAAACAGTGTATATATACATGAATAAAATGCAACTATTATCTGTTATGTAATCCTTATAGTCAATCAAGTCCAGTATTAATGTGATATTATTACCAACCAGCTCTGTGGCTCTTTCATACGTCAACCGAACGCTTCAATGAGTGGTGACGTGAAATAAGTGAAATGTCAATCAGCACCAATAATTCCTTCCTTCATTCATTCATTCATTCATTCATTCATTTTCTACCGCTTATCCGAACTACCTCGGGTCACGGGGAGCCTGTGCCTATCTCAGGCGTCATTGGGCATCGAGGCAGGATACACCCTGGACGGAGTGCCAACCCATCGCAGGGCACACACACACTAATAATGTGACAATAATGCCAATTAAAATTCTTCTTCTTCTTCTTTCGGCTTTTCCCTTCAGGGATCGCCACAGCGAATCATCTCTCTCCACCTATCCCTATCTTCTGCATCCTCAACACTTGCACCCACTAGCTTCAAATCCTCATTTATTACATCCATATACCTCCTCTTTGGCCTTCCTCTTTTCCTCCTGCCTGGCAGCTCCATGTCCAACATTCTCCTACCAATATACTCACTCTCCCTCCTCTGAACATGTCCAAACCATCTTAATCTTGCCTCCCTAACTTTGTCCCCCACACGTCCAACATGGGCTGTCCCTCTGATGTACTCATTCCTAATCCTGTCCAATCTTGTCACTCCCAAAGAGAACCTCACCATCTTCAGTTCGGCTACCTCTAGCTCCGACTCCTGTCTCTTCTTCAGTGACACTGTCTCTAAACCATACAGCATGGCCGGTCTCACCACTGTCCTGTACACCTTCCCCTTGATTCTTGCTGATATTTTCCTATCACACAGAACTCCTGACACCTTTCTCCACCCACTCCAACCTGCCTGCACTCGCTTCTTTACTTCTTTCCCACTCTCTCCATTACTCTGGACTGTTGACCCCAAGTACTTAAACTCCTGTACCTTCTTCACCTCTTCACCCTGTAACCTTACTGTTCCACTTCCCTCCCTTTCATTCACACACATGTACTCAGTCTTACTACGACTGACTTTCATTCCTTTTCTCTCCAGCGCAAACCTCCACCTCTCCAGGTTTTCCTCCACCTGCTCCCTGCTCTCACTACAGATCACAATGTCATCTGCAAACATCATCGTCCAAGGAGACTCCTGTCTGACCTCCTCTGACAACTGGTCCATCACTATAGCAAATAGGAAGGGGCTCAGAGCCGATCCCTGATGCAGTCCCACCTCCACTGTGAACTCCTCTGTCTGACCTACAGCACACCTCACCACTGTCCTGCTCCTCTCATACATGTCCTGCACCACTCTGACATACTTCTCTGCTACTCCTGACTTCCTCATACAGT